>NC_137500.1:2340000-2497500 GCF_041902795.1 Electrophorus electricus | reverse complement strand
TACAAATGAACACTAAACTTATTTCAGTTTGTCTCACCCTGAGTGAGGAGTCCCAGGGTCCCCAGCAGTAGAATGAGTGACATCATCATTGTGCTGTGTGTCAGTGTGTGTTAAAGGACTGAACACTCTCTGATCACCACTACAGCTCTTAAAGTGTGTGGAGTAGTGAAGCAGCTCACATATGCAAACAAGACAACTACAACTCTCTGATACACACACATGCCTGTAGAACAGGGTCAAGGTTTTTGCTGCTAATATTCATTAAGAGAGTTTGTGAATCTCATGTGGTAATAATTTATGGGAAACATCACAGTTGTTTCTACTGATCTTCTAATACAGAACTCTAAGCTCAGCAACAGTCATACATTACATATTATTTGAAATATTTCTTCCAGATGTCATATTTTAAACACACACACAAACAAACACTCATGTATATATACATATATAAATATATATAAATATATATATATATATATATATATATATATATATATATATATATATATATATATATATATATATATATATATATATATATATATATATATATATATATATATATATATATACCACAAGTACAGCTGTGTAGGGTTTTAATATTGCTGCTCTAGTTGTTTGTTCTTAAAGGTAAGTTCTGGGTAAGATCTTTATTGCCTTTCTGATTTGAGCAGGTAGCACAAAATACCATGTTTATCTCTACTGACAGGGGGCGCTGTGGTAACAAAGCTTTAACATTTAAAAGGAACTGAAATATAATAAATGAAATGTCTAAAGAAAAGTACACTCGTACTATACACTAGTACACTAGTACTGGTTCTAGTACTAGAACCAGTTAAACAGCACAGAGATTTTTGAAGTCCTCCTCTTACTGTAACATCAGTCTGTATAAGAGAGGACTAACTTTAAGGTTAAGGTTTCTTCTAACAGGTATCACTCAAAGATCTGAGAACATTACACAACATCTGAATTCTTGATTAAACAAAAACCCCAGTAATACAAGTACTAAAAACACTGATAATCATAACCATGAAATACAGAAGTAACAAACAATATTTAAGGAAGTGAGACATTAAAATAATGTAAAAAAAATATGAGAGACTAGGACAATGTCAACAGTTCAGAAACGTAAGGCAGGCAAAGAAGATTTGGCAAAGACTGACTGAACAAACAGAGCTTAGAAAAGGAAGCTTAGAAAAGCAAAACACAGATGAGACTAACAATCTGGGGATTGGCAACGAACAGGAGGTTTGTGGCAAGTGTAGTTCTTGCAGAAGGCAGGACAGCTGTCTGTACTGGTTCTTTATTGGTATTTATAGATGGGTGTGTTCAGTAGTGAGTGTATTCAGCAGTGAGTTTGGGTGTTCAGTAGTGACAGAGTGTGTTGTGGTTCCTCTCCTCCATAGAGTGTGTTATTGTGCTGTATCCATCCTACCTGCAGTAGGTCCCAACTGCAGCAGTGCAGTCTTTGTGCAGTCTGACTGAGGGAGGTTTTTGTACGACTCTCCAACACTGTGTGAACAGCCAGCTACTACTAATGTAATATGCACTCTGACAGTAATAATCTCCTGCATCTTTAGTCTGGACTCCTCTGATGGTCAGAGTGAAATCAGTTCCAGATCCACTACCACTGAAATGAACTGGAGTTCCTGACTGTATGTTAGTAGCCCTGTAGATCAGGAGTTTAGGAGCTTCACCAGGTTTCTGCAGGTACCAGGCAAGATAGTTGTTATTATTATGTACTGCAGAGTTGGTTCTACAGTTGATGGTGACTGTGTCTCCTGGAAGAGCAGATTTCACTGAATCCTGAGTCACTGTTACCTGACCTCTGGATCCTATAAAATGAATACAAAACACAAAAAAGCTAAAAGTATTCTTTTATTTAGTAGTTAAACTTTTGTAGTGCATTGTGAATTGTGCATTTTAAATAAGAGTAGTAGACCTGTGTCACATGGATAGTTCACCACAGCAGTAAAGCTGGTGAGTTACCTTGAGTCCAGAGGACTAGTGTTCATGTGTGTATGTGTGTGTGTATAAAAGTGCCCATTTTTGGAATCTGAATTGGAATTGGAGTTAGCCAGAGTTCAGGAGTCTAATGGCTTCTGGGAAGAAGCTGTTGCACAGTCTGGAGGTGTGGGACTGGATGCTGCGGTACCTTCTTCAAGATGGCAAAAGGGTGAACAGTACATGTGAGGGGTGTGTGGGGTCTTTCACAATGTTGGTGGCTTTCCAGATGCAGTGTGTTATGTAGATGTCCGTGATGGCGGGAAGAGAGACCCCAATGATCTTCTCAGCTGTTCTCACTATTCTCTGGAGGGTCTTGCGGTCAAAGGTGGTGCAGTTCCCAAACCAGGTAATGATGCAGCTGCTCAGGATGCTCTCTACAATACCTCTATAGAAGGTAGTGAGGATGGCTTTCCTCAGCTTCCGAAGGAAGTAAAGATGTTGCTGGGCTCTCTTGGTGATGGAACTGGTGTTCAGGGTCCAGGTGAGGTTCTCTGCTAAGTGAACACTAAGGAACTTGATGTTCTTGACGATCTCCACTTAGCAGCCGTTGATGGCAAGCAGGGAGTGATCTTGCCTTGCTCTCCTGAAGTCAACAACCATTTCTTTTGTCTTGTCAACATTCAGATACAGGTTGTTGACCTTACACCAGCTCACCAGTTCTCGCACCTCCTCTCTGTATACTGACTCGTTGTCTTTGTTGATGAGACCCACCACGGTCGTGTGATCAGCGAACTTGATGATGTGATTCAAACTGTGCATCGCTGCACAGTTATGAGTCAGCAGTGTGAACAGCAGAGGGCTGAGTACGCTGCCCTGGGGAGCACCAGTACTCAGTGTGGTGGTGTTGGAAGTGCTGCTCCCGATCTAGACTGACTGAAGTCTATGAACAGCATTCTTATGTAGGTGCCCTTTTTATCCAGATGTGTAAGTGCCAGATGAAGTGTGCTAGAGGTGGCATCATCTGTAGAGCGGTTGGAGCGGTTTGCAAACTGCAGGGGATCCAAAGAAGGGGGAAGCTGGGTTTTGATGTGTATCATGAAGAGTCTTTTGAAGCACTTCATGATGATGGATGTGAGTGCGATGGGACGGTAGTCACTGAGACATGACACTGTGGGCTTCTTAGGCACGGGGACGATGGTGGTAGTCTTGAAGCATGTTGGGACAATGGTGCAGTTCAGAGAGATACTGAAGATGTCTGTCAGGACATCTGCAAGCTGGTCAGCACATTCTCTGAGCACACGACCCGGGATGTTGTATGGTCCAGCAGCTTTCCATGGGTTAAGTACACGCAGAGTATGCCTCACATCATCCGCAGTCAGGCACAGCACCTGGTCATTTTGCGGAGGGATGAACTTTTCTGCTGCAACGTTGTTCTGTGCTTCAAACCGTGCATAGAAGTCATTCAGTGCATCTGGGAGGGTGGCATCACTGTCACAGGAAGGTGATGTTTTCCTGTAGTTAGTAATGGCCTGAATGCCCTCCCGTGTGTCTTGGAAGTGTCCATGGATCCTCTGTGCGTGTGCATGCTTTGCTTCCCTGATCACACGTGGCAGATGGGCTCTCGCTTTTCTGAGAGTGTCTCTGTCACCCGTTCTGAAGGCTGAGTCTTGGGTCCTCAGTAGCATGCCCACCTCAGCAGTCATCCATGGCTTCTGGTTGGGGTATGCGATGATGGTCTTGGAGACAGTAACATCATCAGTGCACTTGCTGATGTAGCCAGTCTCTGATGTTGTATACTCCTCCAGTGTTACCATCAGTAGCAGCCTCCTTGAATGTGATCCAAGTCGTCTGCTCAAAACAGTCCTGAAGAGCAGAGATGGCTCCCGCTGGCCAGGTTCTCACCTGCTTCAGAAGCCGTTTCGAGCATCTGACGATCGGTCTATATGCAGGGATCAACATTACAGACATGTGATCAGAGTATCCGAGGTGGGCGCGGTATGCACCGGGGATGTTTGTGTAAACAAGATCCAGCACATTTGCTGCTCTTGTTGCAAAATTCACATGTTGATGGAATTTAGGCAGTACTGACTTGAGATTTGTGTGGTTGAAATCTCCGGTGACAATAAACAGTCTGTCTGGGTGTACGTTCTGCAGTTCACTAATCGCTACTTACAACTCCTGGAGAGCCTCTCGTGTATCTGCACTGGTTGGAATGTACAGCGCGATTATAAACACGGTAAATAAAAAGGTCTGCATCTGACAATAACAAACTCCACCAGCGGGAGCATTACTTATTGACAAGCACAGAGCTTTTACACGAGGACTCATTGATATAAATGCATACTCCTCTGCTGCGTGTTTTGCCGGAGAGTGCATTGTCTCTATCGGCAGGGATTGAGACTAATCCCGCCATATGAATGGCGGCGTCTGGAATACTGTTGCTGAGCCACGTTTCAGTAAAGACTAAAACACAGCAGTCTCTGAACTCTCGCTGTGTAGTCTGCTGGAGTTTGATGCAGTCATGAAGTGTTAAACTCACAGGACTATAAACACTCCCAGAGCACTGAAGCAGGTGCTGCATATGCAAAGTTTCCTCCCCCCTCCCTCCCAGTATGAACATTACATCTCTAAATGACCTCTGAGCAAACCCAGACCCTGACAAAGTGAACAATATTATTAACACAGTCAAAGGTAAAAAAAAACAAAAAAAAAAAACATCTTAAGCAAACCTTGATAGCGCTCGGTTTAAAAGTGACACAATCAAATATGATGGCAATTACAGTGTGTTGTGCTGGACTGTGTTGTGTTGGACAGAATTGTACTTCAGTATGTTGTACTTTAGTGTGTTGTACTGGAGTGTGTTGTTCTGGAGTGTGTTGTTCTGGAGTGTGTTGTGCAGGTTACCCAGGGCTGTAAACGCGAATCTGTTTCACCCGCCCCAACTGTTATACTGCTGTTGTACTGTTGTAGTTGTTATATTAATATTATACTTTTTGCATATAGCTGTGTGGAGAGACTAGTTTTACTTCTTCATTTTTAATCTGAACACTATCTAACATTATGTAAACAGGCAAAGCAAAGAATGACCAATAATACACTGTCAAGAGTGTATTTAAATGTGTATTTGTATTTAAATGTGTATATGTGTAATTCTTGACTAAATTTAGATTAAGAATAAAAAGTGTATTTCTCAAATAAAGAAATGAATGAATACATGAAAGCTTCTGTTCAGGGTTTGCAGAGTATTTTTATTACATTAATTCACTGATATCACTCCATCACGCTCTCCTCACGCACTAGTTTAATCCCTTTAGTTGTGTTTGGTGTTACATGATGTAGTCATGTTGTAGCTGTAGATTTGTGTATAAACAGAGCCTATGTGTTTTCTCTTTGTTTTTATAATAGCCAGTGAGATGGAGAAGATGTTGATCTTTTTGATTTCTTTTGTTTCATTTTGTCCGGTTGTTTGCAACCCTGTCCAGATGCCAGGTATTCCCTGCACTGTCGGTTGTGCTGGCATTGGCACACTAGCAAACCTTTGATGTTTTAGATTTTTGTTTCCCTGTGTGATGGAATCCCTTCACGGTTGTCCACCTTGTTGTGTTAAGAATATGATTAATCTGCCCTGCCCTATGGTCCGCCTCAGTACTGCACCCTGGTTTCAGTTTTTCTGTTTCCTCCTCTTAGGAGGAAACATTTTATCGGATTTAATAATAATGGGAATATTTGGAAGTTACATTAAATTATATCATTGATATCAATCATTGATATGATAATTGCTTGCATTGTAAATACTGGTTTATAACTTTGCAGAGTTTTTATGGATTAAATGTGTTTTTATGGATCTTCATATAACAAACATGATTTGATCATGTTATATCATACATGAAGTAATATTTCCCTGAGATAAATTCCCATGGTGGTCTAGTATGCAAGTGATTCTAGATTTACAACTTGTCTACCCCACACCTTCCTACCATATAATCAGATGTCAGAACATTCATATAATTATTGGTTTTAACAAGAGGGAGACAATAACCTTTTTAAAATTGCTGTCTGGTTCATTTCAAGGAAAGGTGTTTACCTGACCTGCTGTATATATACTTATGAAAGTACCCATTTTAAAAAGCTCAGTACTGTAGTGTTTTGGAGTTAAACTGAGTTGAGTGCAGCATTAGTAGCTGTGGAGCTGGTCTCAGCTCAGTCTGTGTTTGAGTCAGAGCAGTTCCTCTACAGCTGAGGGAGGTTTTTGTATGGCGCTCTAACACTGTGTGAATGGATAAGCCTCATCTTGCTGACAGTAGTAATCTCCTGCATCTTCAGCCTGGACTCCAGTGATGACAAGTGTGAACTCTCTGTTGTATCCGCTTCCACTGAAACGATCTGGAATCCCAGACTGACGGGTAGTTGCATAATAGATCAGGAGTTTAGGAGCTTCTCCGGGTTTCTGCAGGTACCAGTGGAGGTCATCATCAATATCCACACTGGCCCTGCAGCTGATAGTAACAGTCTGTCCTGGTGTAACAGACTGAGATCCTGGAGACTGAGTCAGGAGTATCTCCCCAAAGGATTCTTAAAAATGGAAGAAAGCATTGAAATGCATTATATTATTGCCAAATTTCACAATATTTGAAATGATTAAAGATAAATAATGTACTCAAAATATTTGAAAAGTAGATATTCTTATCCACTTATCCATGTCTTTGCACTAAATTATTATCATTAAATATTATCATTAATATAATAATAGTTAATAGTTGCCCTACATCACCTTACAATTGTAATACCCCATTAAATTGTACACAGCTGATGAAGGACCTCTGTCCTGGTTCATCCTGTTTTACCTGGAATCTTCCTCAGATATATATATACACAAAAGAACAGCAAAACATTCCTCTCACCCTGAGTGAGGAGTCCCAGGGTCCCCAGCAGTAGAATGAGTGATATCATCATTGTGCTGTGTGTCAGTGTGTGTTAAAGGACTGAACACTCTCTGATCACCACTACAGCTCTTAAAGTGTGTGGAGCAGTGAAGCAGCTCACATATGCAAACAAAACAACTGACATTTTGCTTCACAGCACTAGTTTGTATGTCTGATTCACTTTATCAAATAAATGATTGAATCACTCCTCTTCTCTCCACTTATCTCTCTATTCTCTTAGAGTTTTCAGTAAGCTTCTCTTATGTGCTGCACTTTCACATTCAGTCATTATTTTTTTATACTTTTTCCTGACATAATTGAGCTCATGTTGGTATTGATGGCACCCAAGCTATATGAATAAGACTGCCACCTAGTGATGCATAGAGATAGCAGCAAGTTTAAGCAATACAGTACACATTTCCTCCTACCTTACTAAGAAAGTCTTAGTAATTACAATTCTCTATCTTTTTTTCTAGAAGTAGAGGATAGACAGCATCTGACCTCGAGCCACTTTAGGGGAATATTCTGCCCCATAACAAAACAGGCTCCCTACAGCAGACAGTACTCTGGGTCTCAGAGCATCAAGATGAGTATGCAACTGCAGCCCTGATATGGAGTGTTATGGTATTTCAGCAAAAATATGTCTAACCTCTGCTGGACAGTGGTGGAGGAGGACTTGGAGGATCTGAGTGCAAACTTGCACAAACCTTTCAGCTGGATGGTGTGCAGCTGAGCGAATGTGTTTGACACGGTTGGCCTTTAGGAATGCAGCGAACTCCTGTGCAATGCATTGTGGTCCATTATCACTATATCATCAGTTGTGGAGTCCATGAACTCCACTTTAGGCCACTTTGAATGGGCGACCACAACGTATGGCCTTCACTTGGGCCTGCAAAGTCCATGTGTGTATGTTGCCACGGTTACTAGGCCAAACCATCGAGTGGAGAGAAGCATGGCACAGCATTTTCTGAATCTGCTGGCAGGGCTGACAATTCTTAGCCTGAAGCTCAATGTGAGCATCAGGACCAGACCACCACACACAGCTACAGGCTTTAGCCTTCATTCTGACCTCCCCAGGATGGCCAGTGTGCAACTCTTCAAGGATTCTGGAGCTCAGTTTAGGAGGGATAGTGACTCTCATGGCCCATATTAAGCACCCTTGCTGCACAGTTCATTGCACTGAGTAAGGAAAGGTGTCAGCTCACTGACTCAAGGTGTTCTGCATCAGTATGTCCTGTTACCAGAATATCATCCAGATAGCAGTGGACATTAAGTAGCCCTTGTAGTATCTGGTCCATAGCCTTATGAATGATAGCTGGCACTGAGGCAATACAATTGGCAGGTGATTATAACAAACAAGGCCCTTCTGATGGTGATTGTCAGGAGCTTTTGTGAATTTTTTTCAAACTGCATTTGCAGATAGGTCTGGGATAAGTCTCTATCTATCTATCTATCTATCTATCTATCTATCTATCTATCTATCTATCTATCTATCTATCTATCTATCTATCTATCTATCTATCTATCTCTCTCTCTCTCTCTCTCTCTCTCTCACACACACACACACACACACACACACACACACACACACATACACCTTAGAATTTATACTTGCAAAAAAATATTTAAAAAATTTATAATTACAAAAAATATTTATGATGACTTCTCATTCCATTGCATTTGTTGCACCTATTGCAATGAAGGAGACTCAAATGGTTATTTAGGATCCACTTATAGAAATTAAAACTGAGGAACAGAGCCATCAGGTGAGGATAAACAACACCAAATGCAGAGTCAAGAACCAGAACAAGAGTGGAGCACAGGGACACAAACACAGGATGTATAAACCAAAACAAGATCCAAAAGACAAACTCCAAAGAACTGGCCAATGGTACAGTACACAATCAGTCAGAATAGATGTAGGATTCTCAGAACACAAGGGAAGATTTCACAATCAACATAAGAAACCAGCAAGTGTTTACACACATACAGACAGGTGAAAGGATATATTACTAAAATTAAGAGTTTTCATTCTCATTATACATGAGTATAATGAAATTTCATTGACAGCCTTCCCAAGCAGCAAAATACACAAAATATATAGCAAAAAATACAAAAGAAACAGCAAAATACAAAGCTACACATTTTCATGGATGGCAGAATGGTTGTTCACAATTGATTTTACACTATAATTTACAGGTGACATAAACAGCAGGGTGGTGAGTGGTTTGAGATAACAGTGTGAGTTGAGCAGTTGAGAGCAGGTTGCAGTATAAATGAGGTACTCTATAGAATTGTGTTGTTCAGTAATGATTTAATGCAGTTTGGTTCCTCTCCTCCACAGAGTGTGTTATTGTGCTGTATCACATCCTCCACCTAAACACCTGAAGTAGGTCCCAGCTGCAGCCATGCAGTCTCTGTGCAGTCTGATTGAAGAAGGTTTTTGTACGACTCTCTAACAATGTGTGAACACATCAATACTATGAACACTCTGACAGTAATAATCTCCTGCATCTTCAGTCTGGACTCCTCTGATGGTCAGAGTAAAGTCAGATCCAGATCCACTACCACTGAAACGAGCTGGAATCCCAGACTGACGGTTTGATGCATAATAGATCAGGAGTTTAGGAGCTTCTCCAGGTTTCTGCAGGTACCAGTGTAGATAATGTCCATAGCTGCTGTGATAATACACTGCAGGGTTGGTTCTACAGCTGATGGTGACTGTGTCTCCTGGAAGAGCAGATTTCACTAAATCCTGGGTCACTGTTACCTTCCCTCTGGATCCTGGACAAAAAAAAAGAACAAAAACAAAAAAGTAAAAAATTACTTGTATGTACTTTAGTTTAGTTTACTAAATCTGTGAAAAGTGCATTTTAAATAAGAATAGTAGACCTGTGTCACAGTATAGTTCACCACAGAGGTAAAGCAGTGAGTTACCTTGAGTCCAGAGGAGCAGTGTGCAGATGAAGATGGGGATCAAAGTCATGGTTGCTGTGAGTGAAGTTGCTGGGGCAGGCAGCTCTCACTCATGATGTGTTAAACTCACAGAACTATAAACACTCCCAGAGCACTGAAGCAGGTGCTGCACATGCAAAGTGACCTCTCTGTATTAATACACATCTACCAAATACTCTTTGTGACCTCTCTGTATTAATACATGTTTACCAAATACTCTCTGTGGCCTCTCTGTATTAATACACGTCTACCGAATACTCTCTGTGGCCTCTCTGTATTAATACACGTCTACCAAACACTCTCTGTGGCCTCTCTGTATTAATACCCGAACACCAAATACTTTCTGTGGCCTCTGTCTGATGTAATGACCCCACTGAATACCTCTTACATAACCGTATTTAGCAGAACCAACCATACTAGATAACTATAAACTTTATAATATAATGTAATATATAGATGCTCTTAAAGGTCAAGTAGTATTTCTATTTAATATAAACAATGTCAGAAAACTATGGTACAGTGTGCTGATTATTGGAGAACTGGAGCTAAAGATCAGATCAAGAGAGAATGATAAATAAGAAGTATCTAGTAAATGTTATGTAAAGATTTCTAAACGTGTGTGGTGTAGTGCGCCTAGTCCCTGCTCTGTACAGGATCTCTGTTGTGCCTGCGGTCTACATACTTTCCACAAAGGGTGCTGGTGAGTTGTACAGTGGATGTCTAAGATGTGAAGCAGAGTGTTCTGACCAGAGTAGAAGAACAGAACTGCAGTTACAGCCACAGCAGCTCACTGACTCTTAGTGCTGCATTTAGGGAAGATGAGGAGGAGCTCTACCATCTTCCATGATGACCTCAGTCAGTTGTAATGTAATGTAACACACTTATACAGCCCTGATCAATGGAGTTTACAGTCTGAAGAATGCTCTTTTTCCTTAATTCACCTCTCTGTGTTTGATTCTTGGGTTTTGCTATCACTGCAATAAAGCTTCATTTTGAACTTGGTCTGTTCTTGTATAATTTTAATAGTCATTATCTGCACTATAAGATTCTTTGGTCTGGAGTGTGTTTTACTGGAGTGTGTTGTGCTTGAGTAAGTTGGTTTAATAAGTTTAACATCTGCAAAAAGTATTGTTCTATTCTGGGAAGGAGCAGGTTTCTCAGGGTTGTAAACACAAATCTGTTTCACCCCACTGCTCTCGCTCTCTTTCACTCTGACTGGTATTGACTTTACTAGAGACTAGTTTCAGTTCTTCATTTTTATCTGAACATTACATACACAGGCAAAGGAAATAATTACCAATAAAACAGTATCAAGATTAAATAAAAATTACATTCTCAACTAAGTACATTTAGATAATGAATAAAAAATGTATTTAGCAAATAAAGAAATAAATGAATGAATGAGTTTGCAGGGTATTTTATTATTTAAATGTTATGACCTCATCTAGGCTTAAGACTGTAACAAGAGTTTTGTGTTAAGAATGTAAATGGAAGAAACCTCAGAGGAGATCATCGTAGTTCAAGGTGTGCCAGTGTGTAGGTGCGGTGCAGGTGCAGCCAGTGCAGTTCAGAAGCAGCCCTTCACTCTCTGTTCTCTAATGGTGAATTACACATGAGCAGACAGCACTCTTTAGGAGAAAGGACTTCCCGATGTGGGGACTGTTTAGGAGAAAGGACTTCCTGATGTGGGGACTCTTTAGGAGGAAGGACTTCCTGATGTGGGGACTCTTTAGGAGGAAGGACTTCCTGTCTGCTTGTGTTCTGGTCCTCCTGGGCTTCCTCCTTCTCTTTGGTTTGTGTGGTTGAGCTGTGGCAGGTATTCAGGCTCAGATATGTGTCCTATTCATTATCACATTATCATCATTCACTACACACACACGGACACACACACACACACAGACATACACACTCTCTTCTCACATTCTCACATTCCTTAGAAATATGTGTGTGTGTGTGTGTGTGTGTGTGTGTGTAGACCAGCTGATTAAACTGACTCTGCTGGTTCTTGGTTCCTAGCAGTTTGGTCTCGTTTACTCTCTCTGTATTGAGTTTGTTTGTCTCCTTTAAGGAGTTTGTGTTTTGCCTCCTTTTCCATGTATCCTGTGTTTTAATCTTTATGTAGCTTTTGTGTGTAGTTTATGTGTGTAGTTTATATACGAGCATTTGGGTCTTTATCTACTGTGGATTTCTCATGCTGAAGGTTTTTGTTGTTTGTTTATGTTTCTTTTGTTTACTTTGCTTCTGTTACCTTTGGGATCATTGACTGTATTTCCAGTCTGTTACAGCAAGGTTTTGACCACTAGCTGAATCAATCCTTGTACATGTTGTATAACTCCAGGTGAGGTCTGAACCACACTGTGACCAATTCATCCATTTCTGTGATTACCATCATGTGGTTCTCTCACTACTCAGCACAGACATCTGCTGGTATACAAAGTTATTTTCTCCTCTTCTATAAATTATTGTAATGTATTACTGTACTACTGTCCATCATTACAGTAGAAGCTGAGTCTAGTCTGGATGGTGGAATCCCTTCACTCTTGTAGATCACTTGATGTTTGCTGTTCTGGATGTGCATTTATGGTCCTGGTATATGATTATTCAGAGTCAGTACTGCACCCTGGTTTTCATTTTTCTGTTGTTCTTCCTGAGGCAACCATTTTAATTGACTAAATAAAAGTGTAAAAGGTTCTTTTTCATTGAAAATGCAAAATGTTGGTATCAGTAATACAAATGATTGAATTGTTAATGTTTGTTAAAAAATCTTTATTAATTGTGTGTGATATTTTCAGGTTTTTAAGCAGACCCAAATAAAATGAATTCATTTCTTTCAACTTCAATAAAATACTAAATCATTTCAAATTAACAATAAATTATTCAGGTTGCAATTATAGTTCCCTTCTTAGCATAGCAAAACTGTTTAGCTTGTGTGAAAAATGTTAAATTTATGAATTTTTCCCTGTGGTAAAATTCCCAGGATGATGTATTCAGCTACACTTCAACAGTAATTCTAGATTTTCACCTTGTCTGTCCCATCATTACCTGGCATGATCCAGAAATTCAGTTAGCAGGACTTTAAAATAACTATTTTATTCTAAAAAGAAGGAAGAATTAACTAATTAAAACAGCAGTAAAATGATTAAAAGAATCAAGATTAACTCAGACCAGTTCACTAGGTAGTGATCACCTGTCCTTATACACCACAGTGATGTTCATATATTACTGCCTTTGTCCAGAACCTGAGTGTGGAAGCAGGACGTTATCAGGGGTTGGTTTAAAGGAAAGACATTAACCTGCTACATATGTAGTGATGTAAGTATCTATTACACAATGATGACAATTTAAAAGAACAAGCAGTTCAGTACTGTAGTGTTTTGGAGTTGATGAGTTGAGTTGAGTGCAGATTTAGCAGCTCTGCAGCTGATCTCAGATTAGTCTGTATTTGAGTCAGAGCAGTTCCTCTACAACTGAGGGAGGTTTTTGTACGGTGCTCTAACAATGTGTGAGTGGCCAGTTGTTGCTCTGTTGACAGTAGTAATCTCCTGCATCTTGAGCCTGGACTCCAGTGATTTTTAGAGTAAATTCTGTACCAGATCCACTACCACTCAAACGATTTGGAATCCCAGACTGATGGTTTGATGCAGCATAGATCAGGAGTTTAGGAACTTCTCCAGGTTTCTGTAGATACCAGTGGAGGTAACTACCAACACTCCCACTGGCCCTGCAGCTGATAGCCACAGTTTGTCCTGGTTGAAAAGACTGAGATCCTGGAGATTGAGTCAGGATTTTCTCCCCAAAGGATTCTAAAAATAATCACATACAAAATAACATTTACATTTGGAAGAATTTTAAATAAATAAAATCAAAATAAAATCCAAATTAAAAACATTGTAACTCTGAAAATAAAAAGAACAAAAATCAGTACAAATAAACATGAACATCCAAAATCAAGTAAAAATGAAAACTAAACTTATTTCAGTTTGTCTCACCCTGAGTGAGGAGTCCCAGGGTCCCCAGCAGTAGAATGAGTGACATCATCATTGTGCTGTGTGTCAGTGTGTGTTAAAGGACTGAACACTCTCTGATCACCACTACAGCTCTTAAAGTGTGTGGAGCAGTGAAGCAGCTCACATATGCAAACAGGACAACTGACATTTCACCTCACAGCACTAGTTTGTACGTCTGATTCACTTTATCATATAAATGAAAGAATCACTCCTCTTCTCTCCTCTTCTCTCTCTCCTCTTAGAACTCTCAGTAATCCTCCCTTATGTGCTGCACTCTCACATTCAGTCATGATTTTTCTACACTTGGTTTTCCTGACATTGAAGATCATGTTGGTATTGATGACGCCTGTGTTATGTCTGCATCAGCACAACATTTAGAAAAGACAGTATGTAATGTCTACATTCAATAACACTATGGACATGTGGAAGTTGAATTGGAACTCTCCTTTTTACTAGGTCATTCACCCAAGCTATGTGAATAACACTGCCACCTAGTGGTGAATATAGATAGCAGCAAGTTTAAGCAATACACATTTCCTCCCACCTTATTAAGAAAGTCTTAGTAATTACAGTTTTTCTAGAGTTAGAGGGTAGACGGCATTTGACCCTGAGCCAGTCCAGGGGAATATTCTGCCCCATAACAGGACAGGCCGCCTATAGCAGACAGTACTCTGGGTCTCAGAGTATCAAGATGAGTACAAAACTGCTGGCCCTGATCTGGAGTATTATGGTAGGTCAGCAAAAATGTGTCTAACCTCTGCTGGATACTGGTGGAGGAAGACTTGGAGGAGAAACTTGCACAAACCTTTCAGATGGATGGGGTGCAGCTGAGTAAATGTTTCAAGTTTCAAGTTTGAAATTTCGTTTATTTGTCACATACATAGTCATTCACAGTAAAACTTGCCGTGAAATGTTTTTGTGAGTGCTCTCTCCAAACTGAAGAAAGAAACGGGTGCGTAAGGAAAATAAAAAAATAAATACTTTTTTTATAGATATACAAAAAATATATAACAATGTAAATACAATATATGTATAATATGTATATATACACAATGTACAATGTATATATGGATGTATGTGTATGTACACAATTTGCAATTCCAGTTTGCAAATTTACAGATTTACAGTCACATGGTGGTGGTGGTCCCCACACTTTATCAATTGCTTTGATTCAGGGCCCGAATGGCCTGTGGGAAGAAGCTCCTCTTCAGTCTCTCTGTATTGATGTTCAGGGAGCAAAAGCGCTTCCCTGACCTCAACAGAGAAAAGAGCCTGTTGTTGGGATGGGTGGGGTCCTTCACAATACTCCTAGCCTTGGTCTGGCACCGCTTGTAAAAGATGGTCTACAGGTCAGGAAGTTCTGTATGAGTGATGCGCTCTGCTGAACGCACCACCTTCTGGAGTGCTTGTCTGTCCTGCTTGGTGCTGTTCCCAAACCAGACTGTGATGTTCCCCGTGAGGATGCTCTCGATAGTGCAGGTGTAGAAGTTCCGCAGTACCTTGGAGGGCAGTCTGAAGTCTCTTAGGCGTCTGAGGTGGTGAAGACGCTGATGAGCCTTCTTTGCTAGGGAGTTGGGGTGGCGGGACCAGGACAGGTCCTGCGAGATGTGAACTCCAAGGTACCTGAAACTGTCTACTCTCGCCAACGTGGTTCCACTGATCCTCACAGGTTGGTAGTGCCGCTCCTGCTCCTTGCTGCAGTCCAAAATCAGCTCCTTTGTCTTGCTGACATTTAGGAGGAGATTATTTCCCTGGCAACAGTTTTCCAGGTGTTTAATCTCCTCCAGGTAGGCCCTCTCATCGTTGTCCAAGGTCAGGCCCATAACGACAGTATTGTCAGCAAACTTGACAATGATGGTGGAGCTGGAAGTGGCTGCGCAGTCGTAGGTGTACAGAGAGTAGAACAGGGGCTTAGGACATAACCCTGAGGAGCTCCAGTGCTGAGTGTGAGGGTGGATGAGACACAGTTGCCCACCCGTATTGATTGTGGTCTGTCTGTTAGGAAGTTGGAGATCCAGTCGTACAGGGATGTATGCAGTCCTAGATCCTCCAACTTAGTAGTGAGTAGGGAGGGGATGATAGTGTTAAATGCTGAACTGTAGACGAAAAACAACATTTTAACATAATTACCCCTCCCTTTGTCCAGGTGGGTCAGTGTGGTGTGGAGCAGATGTGCAATTGCATCATCAGTGGAGCGGTTGCGGCAGTATGCAAACTGCAGTGGGTCCATGGAGGCTGGCAGTGAAGAGGTGATGAAGTCTCTGACTAGCTTTTCAAAGCACTTCATCACGACTGATGTGAGGGCAACAGGGCGATAGTCATTGAGACCGGAGGCTCGAAGTTTCTTTGGGACGGGGACGATGGTGGATTGCTTGAAGCTGGATGGGACGGTATCGAGTGTCAGGGAGATATTGAAGATGTCGATGAATACTGGGGATAGCTGGTCTGCGCAGGCTTTGAGGACTCTCCCACAGATACCGTCTGGTCCCGCCGTGTTCCTGGTATTCACTCTTTTAAAAACTCTTCTCACGTCACTCTCCATGATGATTAGAGGGCACTGTTCTATGCGGGGCTCTGCACATGCACCGTTGGCTGCACCAATAGCACCATTGGAGCTGTTATCGCTAGCGCTGTTAGCATTAACGCTACAGGATGTAGCCTCGAAGTGAGAGAAGAACGTGTTTAGCTCGTTCGCCAGAGACTCATCCGCACTCATCAGTCCGGAGGGTGGGCTCCTGTAGTCCGTGATCATCCATAGTCCCTGCCACAGGGATCTAGAGCCACTCTGTTGGAACTGTGTCTCTAGTTTCCTCCTGTAGCGCAACTTCGCCTCCCTCACCGCCCTGTGCACTCCATATGCCGCAGACTTGTACTCGTCCATGTTCCCGCTGATGATACCCGCATTGTAGGCAGCAGTGTCAGAGTTCAGAGCCTCGTGGATGGTTTTGTCCACCCGGGGCTTCTGGTTGGGAAACTTCTTGATGGTGGCTCTTGGAATCGTATCGTCCACCAGTTTCCCAAGAAACCCTACTACTGCCTCCGTAAACTCGCTGACAACATTAGTGCTGTGTTTCATCATTCAGAGCATCCTGCAGAGCGGCCACCAATTGGTATGTCCAGCACGCGACCTCCCTCTGAACTGGAGCTTCCCGTTTCAGTCTTTGTTTATATTTTGGTATGAGGAAGATGGTGGCATGGTCCGACTTACCAAACAGTGGATGAGTTAGTGCCAGTGCCTTGTAGCTGTCCTCGTATGGGGTGTAGCAGTGGTCAAGTGTCCTATTTCTCCTGGTGGGGAAGGTCATGTGCTGATAAAGGTTGGGCACTGCACACTTGAGGTTAGTGCTGTTGAAATCCCAAACCACGATAAGTGCAGCGTCCCTCGTGGAAAGCAAGTCAGCGTCAGGAACAGGCTGAGGGCTCAGGCACACTGAGCTCCCTTTCCTAGCATCCTGTTAGCCAATGTCCAGTCTCTGGACAACAAGCTTGATGACCTCTGGGCCAGGATAAAGTTCCAGAGGGACATTTGGGACTGCAACCTCCTCTGCTTCACCGAGTCATGGCTTGACATGGGTAGCCTTTAGGAATGCAGCGAACTCCTGTGCAATGCATTGTGGTCTATTATCACTGACAAGGACCTCAGGTATTCCATCACAGCTGAATAGATTCCTCAGTACTCAAATGGTCCTGCCTATGGATGTGGAGTCCATGAGCTCCACTTTAGGCCACTTTGAATGGTTCAAAGGTTCAAAAGGCTTTTATTGTCATTTCAGCTATATAAATGTACACAACAAAAACAAAACAATGTTCCTCCTGGACCATGGTGCAACATAAAACAAAACAAGTCCAACAGACAACACTCTACACGAGTGCAAACAATACAATACAGTGCAATAATGTCATACAATAAATAAATACAGGACAGGGCCAATACACAATGAACAAACAGTGCATTAATTTTGACCAGTATGCAGTACTGAGGATATGGAAAGTGGGTTGTGCCTAGGAGTCAGTGACATACTATAATGAACATAGCAGTCTCCGGTAGCAGGCAGAACAGTTCAGAGTACAGTGCTTATTTAGTATAGTATTCTAGCAGCAAGTAGGAATAATGTGCAAGACTGCAACAGGAGTGTATCTTATATGTGTGTGAAGTTTGACTTCAGCAACTAGTCTGATACAAAAACAATGTGTGTGTGTATGTGTGTGTGTATGGATATGTGTGTATGTATGTATATATGTCTGTGTGTATGTGTGTGTGTGTGTGTGTGTGTAGTGTCTGTTTGCTGGAATTGGAATTGGAATTAGCCAGAGTTCAGGAGTCTAATAGCTTCTGGGAAGAAGCTGTTGCACAGTCTAAAGGTGAGGGACCAAATGCTGTGGTAACTTTTTCCAGATGGCAAAAGGGTGAACAGTTTGTGTGAGGGGTGTGTGGGTTCTCCTACAATGCTGGTGGCTTTACAGAGGCATCGTGTTGTGTAGATGTCCGTGATGGGGGGAAGAGAGACCCCAATGATCTTCTCAGCTGTTCCCACTATTCTCTGAAGGTTCTTGCGGTCAAAGACGGTGCAGTTCTCATACCAGGTAGTGATGCAGCTGCTCAGGATGTTCTCTATAGTACCTCAATAGAAGGTAGTGAGGATGGGTGATGGGAGATGGGCTTTCCTCAGCTTCCAAAGGAAGTAACGATGTTGCTGGGCTCTCTTGGTAATGGAACTGGTGTTCAGGGTCCAGGTGAGGTTATCCGCTAAGTGAACACCAAGGAACTTGGTGTTCTTGATGATCCCCACTAAGAAGCCATTGATGGTAAGCTGGGAGTGAGCTCTCCTTGCTCTCCTGAAGTCAACAACCATCTTTATTTTGTCAATATTCAGATATAGGTTGTTGACTTTGCATCAGCTCACCAGTTCTCGCACCTCCTCTCTGTATGCTGACTCGTCATCCTTGTTGTTGAGACCCACTACGGTCATGTCGTCAGCGAACTTGATGATGTGGTTCGAGCTGTGCATTGCTGCACACTCTTGACTCAGCAGTATGAACAGCAGAGGGCTGAGTATGCTGCCCTGGGGAGCACCAACACTCAGTGTGGTGGTGTTGGAAGTGTTGCACCCGATCTGGACTGACTTAGGTCTACCAGTCAAGAAATCCAGGATCCAGTTGCAAAGGGAGGTGTTCAAGTCCAGTAAGCTCAACTTTCCAATCAGATGCTGAGGAACGATGGTGTTGAATACTGAACTGAAATCTAAGAACAGCATTGTCACATAGGTGGTTTGTTAGGACATCTGCAAGCTGGTCAGCACATTCTGTGAGCAAACGACCTGGGATGTTGTCTGGTCCAGAAGCTTTCCATGGGTTAACGCCACACAGAGTTCGCCTCACATCAGCCACAGTCAGGCATACCACCTGGTCATTTTGCAGAGGGATAGACTATTCCTCTGCAACATTGTTCTCTGCATCAAATAGTGCATAGAAGTCATTCAGTGCATCTGGGAGGGAGGCATCACCATCACAGGAAGGTGATGTTTTCCTGTAGGTGATGTTTTCCTGAATGCCGTCTCACCAGTGTCTCTGAAGTGTCCATGGATCCTCTGTGTGTGAGCATGCTTTGCTTCCTTGATTGCATGTGACAATTTGACTCTCGCTTTTCTAAGAGCCTCCTTGTCACCTGCTCTGACGGCTGAGTCGCGGGTCCTCAGTAGCACGCGCACCTCAGCAGTCATCCACGGCTCCTGGTGGGGGCGTGTCATGATGGTCTTGGAGACAGTAACATCATCAATGCACTTGCTGATGTAGCCAGTCACTGATGCTGTATATTCCTCCAGGTTAACAGCGTCACTATTAGTAGCAGCCTCCTTGAACGTGATCCATGTCGTCTGCTCAAAACAGTCCTGAAGGGCAGAGATGGCTCCTGCTGGCCAGATTCTCACCTGCTTCAGAAGCGGTTGTGCATGTCCAGAATGGGCTTCCACAATGACCATGAACATATGGTCTTCACTTGGGCCTGCAAAGTCTATGTGTGTATGTTGCCATGGATACTGGGCTAAACCCTCGAGTGGAGAGGAGCATGGCACAGCATTTTCTGAATCTGCTGGCAGGACTGACAATTCTTAGCTTGGAGCTCAATGTGAGCATCAGGACCAGGCCACCACACACAGCTACAGGCTTTAGCCTTCATTCTGACCACCCCAGGATGGCCAGTGTGCAACTCTTTAAGGATTCTGGAGCTCAGTTTATGAGGGACAGTGACTCTACTCTCATGGCCCACATTATGCACCCTTGCTGCACAGACAGTTCAGCGTCAGGACTGCTGATAAGGTTTCAGTATGGTACCCTGATAAGGGTCTGCCTGTGTCTCATAACCAATACCACTGGAGCTCACTGGTAGTGTTTCCTTTTGTCTCAAGTAGACATCACCAGTGTCCACCTTCTCTTTGTCTTCCACTTGTAACAACAGCTGCACAGAGACCTTCAGCGTTTGCGGGGATGCTTTCTTGTATTCAGTGGAGTAATTGTGCACTGACAGGAGTAAAGCCCACCTCTGCATGCATGCTGCTGCCATGTGCATAGTGATATTGGTGGAACTTTTTACTCCAAATATCATTGCCAAGGCCTCACGTTCAGTTTGTGCATTATTCTGTGCTGTCTTGCTGAGTGTCCCTGATGCAAAAACTATTGGCCGTTCTTCATCATTGGGAAGCACACGAGAGGTGACTGCACCAATACTGTATGGTGATGCATCACATGCCAACCGGATGCTGTTTTGATGCTCATAATGTGTCAGTACATTGTGTGACACAAACTGTTCCTTTACCCTCCTGAACACAGATCCACAATCTATAGACTGATGCCACTGTGCACCCTTACACAACAGGGCATTCAATGGATTCAAGATGGTATCCAGGTTGTGAATGAATCAGCCATAATTACTGATCAAACCTAAAAATTATTTTAATTGGGTCAGGTGGGATGGGGTTAGCACCTCAACAATTGCCCAAACTTTCTCCAGAGATTTGTGCAACCCTGCGGCATCAATTATGTGTCACAGAATGCTCTCCTTCCCACTGTTCACATGGTACAGCCCACCGTGTGCTGTGGGAGTTCTTCATCTCGTTTGTAACCACGCCCATGTTTGCCCACACCTACACGTGGTTTATCATGTAATGTCTGTATGTATTTAAACCGCTGTGGGCATGTGCATCGTTGTCGGTCTTTGTTCCTGTTTATTTTCACGTTAGTGTTGCAAGTTATGTGTGTAACCTGTTGCCTGAGCTCACCTGTTTCATGTGAATGCCAATATGTTAGTTATTCGTGTGTGCTTATGTGACAGTATCGGTCCAAACCACTAGCCTTTCCCTGCCCAGACCTAGATCACCCTCGCATGTGTACTGATAGGTGACACTTGTCTCCTATTTCAGGTTCCTTTATAACCTCCCGGTTTCCCTACCCTACTCGTGAAGTACTGTATTATTCTTATGCATACAGAGCATTCCTTGTTCTTGTTGCTTCTCCTGGATATTGAGCTCTGCTTCCGCCCTAGACGACACCTCACTCTCAGCCCTTTGGATTACTTCGGATTCTGCCTGCTGGTTTTCACTTTGAACTAGACCCCCCTTTCTCCTCTTCACAATCCCCCTTTCACTAACAACTGCTCTACCAACCCACCTCGTGACTCCTTCCTGCCTGTGTTTCAATAAACTCTTGCATTTGGATCCTCACCTACCTGTGTCTTGACATTTCGTTACATCTTAATAAACATCTGTCTTCATCAGGAGAGCCTGTGTGTCCTACTCCTCGCCTTGCGGCACTCCTTGTGGCCGTTACAAAAATATACAAAAATACAGCAAAATATAAAACTACAAATTTTTATGGATGACAGAATGGTCTTCCACAATTGATTTTTACAATATAATTTACAGGTGACATAAATAGCATGGTGGTGAGTGGTTTGAGATTACAGTGTGAGTTGAGCAGTTGAGAGTAGGTTGCAGTATAAATGAAGTACTCTATAGAATTGTGTTGTTCAGTAGTGATTTAATGCAGTTTGATTCCTCACCTCCGCAGAGTGTGTTACTGTGCTGTATCACATCCGCCACCTCAACACCTGCAGTAGGTCCCAGCTGCAGCAGTGCAGTCTCTGTGCAGTCTGACTGAGGGAGGTTTTTGTACGCCTCTGTAACACTGTGTGAACAGCCAGTTACCACCAATGCTGTGTAAACTCTGACAGTAATAATCTCCTGCATCTTCAGTCTGGACTCCTCTGATGGTCAGAGTGAAGTCAGATCCAGATCCACTACCACTGAAACGAGCTGGAGTTCCTGACTGTAAGCTAGTAGCCCAGTAGATCAGGAGTTTAGGAGCTTCTCCAGGTTTCTGCAGGTACCAGGCTAAAATATGACCATAGCTGCTGTGATAATACACTGCAGGGTTTGTTCTACAGCTGATGGTGACTGTGTCTCCTGGAAGAGCAGATTTCACTGCAGGACTTTGAGTCACAGTCACCTGACCACAGCACTCTGAAAAAAAAAAAATCACTAATTTAAATCAGATAAATATATTCCTCATCCACATATACCTGATAACTTTATATTTTACAAGGTAAAGTGTGTTACCATTACAATTAACTGTACATATACTTTTATTTAGTAGCACTAACACTGAATAGTGCATTTTAAATAAGAGTAGTAGACCTGAGTCACATGGATAGTTCATCACAGAGCTAAAGCAGTGAGTTACCTTGAGTCCAGAGGACCAGTGTGCAGATGAAGATGGGAATCAAAGTCATGGTTCCTGTGGGTGAAGTTGCTGGGGCAGGCAGCTCTCAGTCATGAAGTGTTAAACTCACAGGACTATAAACACTCCCAGAGCACTGAAGCAGGTGCAGCACATGCAAAGTTTCCTCTCCCCTCCCTCCCAGGATGAACATTACAGCTCTAAGTGCCCCCTCTCACACTGTGACCCAAGAATGAAACATTCTGTTTTCCCTTTACTGATGGGCTCATGAATATTTTAAAGAGCTCTACTCTGATTAGCTGTAGTTAGCTACAGAGTTGATATTTTTAACAACCAAATTAGTTATCTTCTGAGTTGTCTTGTTGATGAAATATGAATTAAAATTTACCTGACAGGAATTGACAAGGAATCATCTTCTATTGTGGATTTAAATGACAGCTTTAAATGACAGGAAAATAAATTGAACCTCTGTGTAAATAAGATAGACGGACATTACTATTTAACTGCTATTTTTACTATTTTAACATTATTAATATTAGCTACTCGCTTTTGATCTCGACAACAACATGAAGTAAATTAAAGTTGTCAGCTCACTATGAAACTGTCTATTTAAGATGATCTGACTTAAAGCAACAAAATGTGTAAAAGAATCACACAGCAGGGCTGGCTGCTTACAGGTTGTGCTTGAGATCATGATGCCAAAAAAACTGGAACTGCCTCTCTCTTCAGTGTCAGACATCGAGTGACGCTGCTCCATATTGTACTGGCACTTTTGTAATTCACTCACACATTTATATTTTTAAATGCCAAAAATGTAAATATAATACGTAAATGCTTGGAAAATTCTCTGGAGTAAAATCTGCAGAGTAAACAAACAAATTTGACTTAAAGGTGTCTGGAATCCTGTTAAATATGAAAACAACAAAGCCCATTAACAGTGTGGTTCCTTGGGAAGGGTGTGACATCATCTTCACAGCCTGGAATGGTACATTTCTGTATGTAATCTGCCATTTTCATTGTTGATCTGTTGTCATTGTTTTGTTCTTCACAACACCTGCAGAATTGCTGAAGCTTTAACTGTGCAGGTCGATGGTAATGTCACCTGGGCTAGAATGTGGGCTGGTGTATGCAAATTTTAGGAGAATAAATATTAATGAGTCAAGACTGTTGTGTAATATTCTAAGATTTTGGAATTGGCTCATTTTACGACCCTGTTTTGCTTATATGCAATTTGTATTTGAAAGAGGAGTAAACAGTGTTTGAGGTTCACAGTATGTCAGTTCGATGTACCAAACTCTACTTATTCAACTTTGCCAAGATAAATGACTTTTTCCATTGTATAAGTCTGTGCATAGTAGACAGCAAGCCTCTCTACTCTACACAGGCTGCTACTCATCTGCTCTTCCATGGTGAGATCTTCTCTACCCATAGCAGGTTACATACCTGTAACAATGTTGGCCCAGAGTCACTGTGAAGATCCATCTACAGTTTATTACAAAATGAGACCAACATGAATGACAAGCCAAACAGTGCAAGGAGGTAAGTTTACCTCTGTTTTAATTACATGATCAGCAGGCTCTTGTAATAAGGTATTGTTATGTCCGCCTGTATATCTGCCTTCTGTGTTCCAGGTTTTGCCTCTTCCTCTCTGGTGTCCCCCATCCTGATCCACACCCATCCTGATCCACATCCATCCTGATCCACACCCGGTTTTCCAGTGAGCAGAGGATCAAAATAAAAGGACGAGGAAGAGACAAAGGGCTTGGCTTGAGGGCTCATGGGAGAAGAGTTTGGTGTTGTTGGTTTTGACTTGTCGCTACATTTTTGAGCTTGTGTTTGTGTATAACTTTGGATTTTCCCCTTGATTTACGGTTGGTTTTGCCCCTTTGGTTGATTGCTGGATAATATAGTTTCTTGTATCTTGTATGTATGTCTTGTCCTGTCCATAGTTACACACTGGTGGCAGGGAGGGCTGCCATTGTGTTTGGGTGTGGCTTTATCTTTGTTCTAACAGTGTAGTCAGTGTCAGTTTCTTTTTGTTAGCTTAGTCGGTCGTCATTTTGTTTCTAGTGTGCTTTTGTTTGTTGTGTTGGCCTTGGTCACTCCTGATGCGATTGCACCAGTTTCTTGTCTTTAAACACCAAAAACATTTAAATACACTAGATGTTTGCTGTCATCTTTGTCTGGTTATTCATTCCATTACTCATTTCTACTGTAGTAACACTCAAAACCCTCCCAGCCTAGACGGGGTCGTAACAGTATTTATTGTTTCTTTCTATTGGTTTCTGTAGTGCAATGTGACCTTTGCTATTTCTGTTCAATACATTGTAGGACAAACAGTAAACACAGAAGAATATATCAGGAAAACTCTATATATTTGGCCAGGTGTGGGTAAGAGTCTGATGTGTTTTGTAAATGTGGCTCTTCATTCAGTTCTCTGCACATTTGGAGATCACTGGCTCTCTGCCTCTGAGAAGAAGATGAGCAATGTGTGAGACAACTGCAGTTCCTCCCTCAGTACAGCTGGCTCTTCATCTGGCTCTGGGCTGATTGGAGATCAGTGGATTGGGTGAGTTCAGGAGTGTCTCTGTGATGAGCCTCACCTGGGTCTCATTAGCTCTGTTCTGGGAGCTGTCCAGGGTTCTGAAGCACGTGGAGTTCCGTGTTGCTGAAACAGATGTTACGACCCAGTCTAAACAGGGGCAGTGACAGATGATTAAATGATGAATTAAATGACAATAAGCAAACAATAAACAAAAACACACTGGCCACATTTACATTTCGTATATTTTTATGCATGAAAGCTGGACATGCAGCTATCAAGTGCCCTCTTTCGTGACAGTAAAAACACTCCTGTTTCCGAGGGACTTCACTGGTTTTCTGTGGGGTAACGGGACTGCATTTACAACCAGATACACCGATCCTGGATCAGCTTGTATACTTGGATAATATGTTTAACCCACTGAAATCTCAGGGCATTGCCTCTGTTTTTGCATATTTTCTCAAATTCAGTTTTAAGCTTCTTAATTATATTTTCATTTACTTATATTAGAGCAAAATTGAGTATTGTCAATGTATGCTACTTTTCCTGATCAAGTTCTTAATACAATGGCAGTCTGGACCTTCAGATCGTTGTAGTGTTTTGTCAAGAACCAGTGGAGGGCAGTCTCACATTATTCAATGCATCTTAATTTTTGTTTGTTTACAGTGTCACTCTCTGTGACTGTTTTTGTTGATTCTTTGTCTGGTTTCATATTTGATTGTACTGAAGATGCTGCCAAACAAAAACAAGGCATTAAATATACAAACATTTTATTGGATCATTATTCGGTTATTTAGCAGAAATTCACAGTACATTTACAATGTTCAGATAGAACGCTTTCATTAGTCCTCCTACTTTTCTCAGCATTGATCATTGATTCTGTAAAGTTATATTGACACGTCCAAAAAAATTGTATCAAAAGGTTATTTTATATTAATTTTCCATAAACTTTTTAATGTACAGTTATTTCGATAATACCAATTAAGATTAATTTTAACATTCGAAAAACGAGCAAACGGAAAAATATGAGCTGCAAGAAAATTAGTTAATTTATTTTTAATGCCTAGATATTTTTTTGCATATTTTAAAAAGTAAAAATTGTAGCAGGTCACTATTGTTTTGAAAAAGGCTTTCTAAAACGCAAAGAGAGAGAGCGGCTTCTTTAGTGCAGGAGGTTTTTGTACGACCACTGAACGACTTCGTGTCACTGTGGTACACTTTTGGTGGCGGCACAAAACTCTCAGTTGGACGTAAGTAACTTTCACTGCTTATACAAAATTGGTATTTTCTGAAATCATAATCGACATGTTTGACGTTTGATAATAATGCAGACTTAAAAACTTGTTGCGGTTGCATTTAATGTGGTTTACGGGGCAACAGCTATTACGACGTAATTTATCTAATAATAGAATATATGTGTGTATTTTATTTTATTATTTTAAAAATCTAAAAAGCTTTTGGGTAAGTCCTTTATGAGTTTTCTAAAGCATTAATATCGAAGCTCCATATTACGCGGTAAATAGTGGCGAGAGCGGCGTGTTTAGCTCAGGAGGTTTTTGTACAGACAGTAAACGAGATTGTAGCTCTGTGGTGGACTTTCGGTGGTGGAACAAAACTATCAGTTGGACGTAAGTAGACTTTAAATTTTCTTCACAACTATCCACACATGTAACGTTGCGTCAGTATGCACGGTGGTTTTGTAAACTACTCGTACTCTTTTATAGACTAATTGTGACGTTAAGTATCTTCCTATATCATAACCGCTGCTATGTCCTTATAGACCTTTTACTTTATACCGATGAAGAGTTTCTTAAGTGTCGTTCAGTAGTAAAAACATACATGTTTCAGAAATATCTCTCAACAAGCTTTTATCTGCATGCTGGGTTTATTTTAAAAGGCAGAAATACAATACTCCCATACTGAAGGATCAAAACGTTGGCTGTTACAAATACTCAAATTCCTGTATTATACATCTAGAACACAAGTGTTTACGTCTTTAAATAAATTGTCTTGACTTGGATGTTGCATTAAATGTTATTTTTCATATTTTTGTACACTAATATATCCAAAACCACAAATTTTGTAACCAATTGTTATGATTCTACAGAGTGTACAAATATCTAACGCAGAAACATTAACGATACGAGTCTGAAATAGTTTAAAGGGATCACCGAATTCAGTTCTGTGAAACACAGGTTCATGCACACACGCACACATTTAGAGACACAAAACTCTGCTGAATTTAAGTAACTATCAGCCCTTATTCAAAATTTTTAGTTTCTTTAGTTTCTTTTAATTTAGTTTCTGCCTTTATTTTTTATATCTTTATTTAGCTGTATTTCTAATTGTATATTTTATGTATGTAGTATCTTTGATAACGTTTTTATTACAAAAAAGAAAAGAAAAACAAGCATCTTTGGGGTTGTATCGTTCACTAACTCTGAAGCTAAACTACGGCGCTGTAAAGAGAGGAGACGGCAGTGTGTTTAGAGCAGGTTTATGTACGGACCTTAAACGAAGTTAGTGTGGAGGACACTGGACGTAAGAAGAACTTCACTTTTTATTCCCAGTAAATCACAGTTTTAAGTAGGTATTGTTTGCAATAAAGGTCTCTTTATTAAAGCGCATTAAAGGTGAATTTATTAGTGCGTTTATCCTAACCGTAACAGTGGTGTTGCGAGCTTTTAGTGTAAATCGACCCACATTATTAGCGTTTTTTTAGTAAAAGAATAAATGTTTCAGCAAAATCCCTCATCAAACCTTTATTCTGCCTACTGGGTTAATTTTCATTAATATAAGTGTTTGTCCCTGACTGGAGGTTGTTGATGCAAAGCACTTTAACCGTCATACTCGCATACTGAACAATCACCGCCTGTTAAATATACTTCCATTTTAATCTATGTATGACTATACATTATATTGATTTAAATGGTTCATAAATTAAATATACTGTCTAGGGTTTTAATGCCAATGGAAAATGATATAATATATTTCTGACTTCAGCTCCACAGAAAGAGGAAGTGAAACACAACTGATTTTCCTGCTAACGGTTCCTGCCTGTCTGAGCTGTAGACCGTGTTGTGTCTCCTAGGTGACGCCCCGCCCACCCTCACGGTCCTGCCCCCCTCCAGTGTACAGCTGCAGCAGGAGAAGGTCACACTCGTGTGTCTGGCCAACAAGGGCTTCCCCTCAGACTGGAAGCTGAGCTGGAAGGTGGCTGGTAGCAGCTGGAGCTCGGGGGTGAGCCAGAGCTCCGGGCTTCTGCAGAAGGACGGCCTCTACAGCTGGAGCAGCACCCTGACCCTCCAGAAGGAGGAGTGGCTGAAGAAGACAGTGACCTGTGAGGCCACCAAGGACTCCCAGTCTCCTGTCACACAGACACTGAGTAGAGAGCAGTGTGCTGAGGCGTGAAACTCCCACATGTGTACTGAAGTGTTCTCCTCTCACTCATTAATGTGCTGTCTTTTAGTTCAACTGTGTTTATTACTCAAATGTTCCTCTGTTTATTGGTCAAAATGAAATAAAAAATGTGAACAAACAACATTATAGTCTTAATTGAAGATTCTTTGCCAACATTGCACATAACAAGAAATGCCTTTAATGTGCTAATTGTCTGTACTGCAGAAGTCCGTGTGTGTAATGAGTTATAGGATTAACTTTGATAATGTTGCTATTTGACCACTCTTGGTAAAGTTTGTTAAGGAACCAGGAAATAAGATGACTCAACATAAGTTTCATTCACTAGAAACTGTAATATGTAAGTCAGTGTATTTTTGGAACATCATGGAGTGGGTGCTAAAACATCTTTGGTCCTCTCCATATACCATAATATTATTATTGTTTGTAAATGTATGCCTGAAACTAACCGCATATCACTTTTTAACGCACACTGGGCTGTTTTAATAAAATATTGTTATGGGTCCCTTAGGAGGTAATAAAGTTGTTTTTTTATTGCAAAAGAAAGTACAGGTTTTATATTAAAAAACAACCAACTTTTTATTAAAAACCCACAGTCCTAATATATTTTCCCAATAGATTTTATAATAGAAACTTTATGCTCCAGGCCTCTGGTATCTGTTTAAAATAAAGCTTCAAGCTAAATGTAATAAATGTAACAGTAAATAACTGCTTAATGTTTGGTATGTTTTATATTATTTGAGTCATACAGTGCATTTATGACACAGGCATGTCCTTCACACCAAAGCAAAAGTTTTAGTGTGAGATAAAAGATTTTACTGAATGTTCTTTGGCTGGTGGCATTTAGTAAATTATAGTAAGATTATTAAACATTACCCCCTAAATATATTTACTTTTACACCTTTGATTGTTGGTAATAAACATTTATAATGAACATGAACTGTATTTTTTGGTAGAAGTGTTTCACAGTGGCTGAGAATAATCAGATGAACGCACAGACATGGTGATTAGTGCTTTAGTGTGTGCTTTCATCACCTCCAAACAGGACAGAATCTCCTGAAGATGACTGACACTGCTTTAGCAGTCATGCTACTAGTAGAGATTTCTCTCCACTAATAACTACCTGCTCTATTATAAGAACAACTGTCCCAAGAGACCAAAGGTCTCAGTACTGCAGTGCTGTGACTGGTTTCTGATGCTCCATGCACTGGGTGTGTGTAAATGTGCCTCTGTGGGGTCTTGATAAGCACTAGATAAATTCCATGTGTTGTTATTTTGTTATAACTGTAGTGTTTTGTCTTCACCTGCTCCAGCAGAAACAGAGAGATCAGCTGCTCAAAGAAAAGAGAGAAGGGAGATGTTTGGGAGCTTCTCCAGAATTCCTGAGCAGTTGTAGCTCATAGATTTTTATGTTCAGAGTGTTCAGACTGAGGGAGGTTTTTGTATGACTCTCTAACACTGTGTGAACACTCAGCTACCACTGAGGTAAAATTCACTCAGACACTAATAATCTCCAGCATCTTCAGTCTGGAACTCTCTGATGGTCATAGTGAAGTCAGATCCAGATCTACTACCACTGAAACAAGCTGGAGTTCCTGACCATAAATTAGTAGTATAGTAGATCAGGAGTTTAGCAGCTTCTCCAGGTTTCTGCAAGTACCAAAACAGATCAACACCATCATCCACTCTGTGGCTGGTCCTACAGCTGATGGTGACCGTGTCTCCTGGAAGAGCAGATTTCACTGCAGGAGTCTGAGTCACAGTCACCTGACACATGGATTTTGGAAAAAAAAACAACAAATATGAAGTCAGTATGAATCATGATTAAACATGAGGCCTGACCTCTGGATTCAGAATGAAAGAAAATGCAGGAATAAGAAAGCTATTATGTCTAACTATTATTAAAATACTTAATCATTCACTGACTTAATTTAATTTTATTCATTCCACTTTTTTAAATCCTACCTTGAGTCCAGAGGACCAGTGTGCAGATGAAGATGGGGATCAAAGTCATGGTTGCTGTGGGTGAAGTTGCTGGGGCAGGCAGCTCTCAGTCATGAAGTGTTAAACTCACAGTACTATAAACACTCCCAAAGCACTGAAGCAGGTGCTGCACATGCAAAGTGACCTATCTGTATTAATAAACGTCTACCAAATACTCTCTGTTACTGCTCTGTTTTAATACACGTCTACCAAATACTCTCTGTGGCCTCTCTGTATTAATACTCATCTACCAAATACTCTCTGTGACATCTGTATTAATACACATATACCAAATACTCTCTGTGACCTCTGTATTAATACACATCTACCAAATAATCTCTGTGACCTCTGTATTAATACACATATACCAAATAATCTCTGTGGCCTCTCTGTATTAATACACATCTACCAAATACTCTCTGTGGCCTCTCTCTATTAATACATGTACACCAAATACTGTCTGTGGCCTCTCTGTATTAATACATCTCTACCAAATGGTCTCTGTGGTCTCTCTCTGAAGTAATGCCTCCACTGAATACCTCTTACATAACCATATTTAACAGAACCAACCATACTAGAGAACTATAAACTTTATAATATAATGTAATATATAGGTCAAATAGCATTTCTATTTAATATAAACAATGTCAGAAAACTATGGAACAGTTTGCTGATTATTGGATAACTCAAGTTCAAGTTCAAGTTCAAGTTTGGTTTATTTGTCACATACATAGTCATACACAGGATAACTCGCAGTGAAATGGTTGAGAGTGCTCTGCCCAAACTGAGGAAGAAGAAAAACGGGTGCATAGAGAAATATATATTCTATATATGTACAAAATATATTAACAATGTATGTACAATATATGTATATTATGATTATATACACAATGCACAATGTATATGGTTCTGTGTATATATATGTACACAATGTACCGAATGTACAGATCCATTTTGTAAAATGGCATATTTACAGTTTTTATGTTACATGGTGGTAATAGAATATCTATATATATACAGTTATGCTACATGGTGGTGGTGGTCCCCACAGTTTATCAGTTTCCTTGATTCAGGGCCCGAATGGCCTGTGGGAAGAAGCTCCTCTTCAGTCTCTCTGTCTTGGTCTTCAGGGAGCGAAAGCGTCTCCCTGACCTCAACAGAGAGAAGAGTCTATTGTTGGGATGGGTGGGGTCCTTCACAATCCTCCTGGCCTTGGTCTGGCACCGCTTGTAGTAGATGGTCTGCAGGTCAGGAAGTTCCATGTGAGTGATGCACTCTGCTGAACACACTACCCTTTGGAGTGTTTGTCTGTCCTGCTTGGTGCTATTCCCAAACCAGACTGTGATGTTCCCTGTGAGGATGCTCTCGATAGTGCAGGTATAGAAGTTCCACAGTACCTTGGAGGGCAGTCTGAAGTCTCTTAGGCGTCTGAGGTGGTAAAGACGCTGACGAGCCTTCTTTGCCAGGGAGTTGGTATGGCAGGACCAGCACAGGTCCTGCAAGATGTGAACACCAAGGTACCTGAAACTATCTACTCTCTCCACCGTGGTTCCACTGATCCTCACAGGTTGGTAGTGCCGCTCCTGCTTCTTGCTGCAATCCACGATCAGCTCCTTTGTCGTACTGACGTTTAGGAGGAGATTATTTTCCTGGCACCAGTTTTCCAGGTGTTTAATCTCCTCCAGGTAGGTCCTCTCATCATTGTCCGAGATCAGGCCCATGACAACGGTGTCATCAAGCAAACTGGACAATGATGGTGGAACTGGAAGTGGCTGTGCAGTCATAGGTGTACAGTGAGTAGAGCAGGGGGCTTAGGACACAACCGTGAGGAGCTCCAGTGCTGAGTGTGAGGGTGGATGAGGCACAGTTGCCCACGCGTAACTGGAACTGATGAACAGATTTATAGAGAATGATAAATAAGAAGTATCTAGTATATTTTATGTAAATATTTCTAAAAGTGTGTGTGGTGTAGTGCTCTCAATCGCTCCTCTGTACAGGATCTCTGTTGTGCCTGTGGTCTACATACTTTCCACAAGGGGCGCTGGTGAGTTGTACAGTGGATGTCTAAGATGTGAAGCAGAGTGTTCTGCCCAGTATAGAAGAACAGAACTGCTGTTAAAGTCACAGCAACTCACTGACTCTTAGTGCTGCATTTAGGGAAGAGGAGGAGGAGCTCTACCATCTTCCATGATGACCTCAGTTAGTTGTAATGTAATGTAACACGCTTATGCAGCCCTGAACAATGGAGTTTATAGTCTGAAGAATGCTCTTTTTTCTTAATTCACCACTCAGCTGGTTTTGATTCTTGGGTTTTGCTATCACTGCAATAAGCTTCATTTTGAACATGATCTGTTCTTGTATTATTTTATTATTCACTATCTGCACTGTAAGATTCTTTGTACTGGAGTGTGTTGTTCTGGGGTATGTTGTGCTTGAGTAAGTTTGGCTAATGTAAGTTGAACATCTGCAAAAAGTGTTGTTCTATTCTGGGAAGGAGCAGGTTTCTCAGGGCTGTAAACACAAATCTGTTTCATCCCACTGCTCTCGCTCTCTTTCACTCTGACTGGTATTCACATTACTAGAGAATAGTTTCAGTTCTTCATTAAATATCTGAACATTATCTACACAGGAAAAGGAAATAATTACCAATAACACAGTATCAAGATTGAATAAAAATTATGTTCTCTAGTAAGTAAGTTTATATAATGAATATAAAATGTATTTAGCAAATGTCACGGAATGCTCCCCCTTCACGAGTCATGTGGTATGGGGGGGGAATTACGTTTGTTGTCACGCCCCCTACATGATGGCACGCACCTGTACGGGGTTCATGTTGAGTGTATGTCTGTTTATTTAAAGCCCTGTCAGTGTGGGCCTCATGGATGGTCATTGTTAGTGTTAGTGTAATGTTAGTGTTAATGAGTGTGTAGCCGCTGTTAGTATAACCCAACGTTTGTACCATTTTATGTTGTCGTTGTTGTTTGTGTGTTCCTGTCTATTAGTGTTATTATGTGTGAGTGCTACACATGTCGTTTATGTTTCATGTCATTAAATGTTTCACATCGTCAAAGGAGTCTGTGCGTCCTGCTCAACGCCCTGCGGCACTCGGGCTGTGACAGCAAATAAATGAATGAATGAATGAATGAACAATCACATACTTGAATGCTTCTGTCCATTTCAGTGTGAGATTGTAGGTATTTTATTATTTCTCTATTAGCAGTATAGCATTCTATACTAAGATCCTATACTAAGATAAGACTACAGTAACCCCGTAAGTGAAAACACAGACAATAAAACCCAGGGCCCAAACACAACAGCATCCACTCCCTACTTATCAGAGCACACAAATAGATACATAATATATACAAATACATACATACTATATACAAATAGGTAAATTATATATACAAATTTACAACAGTGGCCAAGTTAGAGGGATCAAACAAGCTCAGAATCAGAGTAAGGGGAGAAAGAGGCCAAGCACTGAATCAAATATCACAACTGTCACTAGAACAAACAGGTGTCCAAAATTTCATCTTTCTTTTTCTTCTTCCTCCAAAACACTTCCTTATATCCCTCCTTGGGGCAGGGCCTTGTTTCAGGACTGGACAGTGAATATGAAGATCTGTAGAGGAACTCTGGACTGGGTCTGGGGTAACTGGAACTGGAGAGAACAGAGATCCACACACATACATATGACACAGTGGGACACAGGACGTAACTACTGTCTCATGCTCTTCACCTGCAGGTCAACATCATGTGAGCAACTGTCCCCACTTTTACATCTTAATGAGTTAAATGTAAATGTAAATGTTGTGATAATCTTGTGTCTCTCAGTGTGGAGGTGCAGGTGTATCCAGTACAGTTCAGAAGCAGCCCTTCACTCTCTGTTCTGTAATGGTGATTTATATCAGTGGATGTGTGGAAGTACATGGACAGACAGCACTCCAGTTGTCTGGTAGATGTGGGGACTCTTTAGGAGAAAGGACTTCCTGATGTGGGGACACTTTAGGAGGAAGGACTTCCTGATGTGGGGACTTTAGGAGGAAGGACTTCCTGATGTGGGGACCCTTTATTAGGAAGGAATCCTGATGTGAGGACTCTTTAGGAGAAAGGATTTCTGATGTGGGGACTCTTTAGGAGAAAGGACTTCCTCCTTCTCTGTGGTTTGTGTGGTTGAGCTGCTACAGGTATTCAGACTGTGATATGTATCCTTTTCATTATCACATTATCATTATGCATCTCACACACACACCTGTGTGTGCATGCGTGTATGTGTGTGTGTGTGTGTGTGTGTGTGTGTGTGTGTGTGTGTGTGTGTGCCTGTGTGTAGGTGTGTATTGATTTTTTTTTCTCCTTTAAGGAGTTTGTGTTTCCATGTATTTCCATTTCCATGTATCCTGTGTTTTAATCTTTATGTATCTTTTGTGTGTAGTTTATGTTTGCTGTGGTTACAAGCTTTTTGGTCTTTAACTACTGTGGAGTTCTCATGCTGAAGGTTGTTGTTGTTTGTTCATGTTTCTTTTGTTTACTTTGCTTCTGTTACCTTTGGGATCATTGACTGTATTTCCAGTCTGTTACAGCAAGGTTTTGACCAGTAGCTGCATAAATCCTTCGACATGTTGTATAACTCCAGGTGAGGTCTGATCCACACTGTGACAAATTCATCCATTTCTGTGATTACCATCATGTGGTTCTCTCACTACTCAGCACAGACATCTGCTGGTATACAAAGTTATTTTCTCCTCTTCTATAAATTATTGTAATGTATTACTGTACTACTGTCCATCATTACAGTAGAAGCTGAGTTTAGTCTGGATGGTGGAATCCCTTCACTCTTGTAGATCACTTGATGTTTGCTGTTCTGGATGTGCTTGTGTGATCCAGGAATATGATTAGTCTGCCCCCACATGGTCAGCATCAGTATTGCACCCTGGTTTGCCTGTTTTCTTATCCTGAGGCAGATAATAATTTTGGCTAAATAAAAGTGTGACATTATTATTCATTTAAATTGCAAAATGTTGATATCAATAAGACATATGATTGTATAGTTAATGCTGGTTTAAAACTTTGTAACACAAGTTTTTTTTTTTTTATTATTAATTGTTTGTAATATATTAATGCAGGTTTTTATGCTGAGCCATATAAAATTCATTCATTTATTTCAAATTCAGTAAAATGTTAAATCATATGAAATTCCTTCTTAGCCTGGCAAAACTGTGTAAATGGTTAAAATTGTGAATTTTTTCCTGGGGTGAAAATGATGGATGATGTATTCAGGTATACAGTAATTCTAGATTTTAACCCTGTCTGTCCCATTACCTCCTGACATGGACTTTAAAATTACTCTTTTATTCTAAAAAGAAAGAAGAATTAACTTTCCATACCAGTTGTGGCCTGGACAGTTTAACATTGAATTTCCTCAGCTGTCTTTCTCCAAGCTTCTCCAAGTAAAAAACAGCAGTAAAATTAAAAGAAAAGTAAATTAAGAAGATTAAAAGAATCCTGTCTAGAATAATTCAGACCAGCCCACTAGGTAGTGTTCACCTGTCCTTATACACCACAGTGATGTGTTCATATATTACTGCATATGTAGTGATGTAAGTATCTATTATACAATGATGACAATTTAAAAGAGCAAACGGTTCAGAACTGTAGTGTTTTGGAGTTGATGAATTGAGTTGAGTACAGATTTAGCAGTTCTGCAGCTGATCTCAGATCAGTCTGTGTTTGAGTCAGAGCAGTTCCTCTACAGCTGAGGGAGGTTTTTGTACAGAGCTCTAACACTGTGTGAACCCGCTGTAACCCTGCTGACAGTAGTAATCTCCTGCATCTTCAGCCTGGACTCCAGTGATTTTTAGAGTGAATTTTGTACCAGATCCACTACCACTGAATCGATCTGGAACTCCAGTCTGACGGTTTGATGCATAATAGATCAGGAGTTTAGGAGCTTCTCCAGGTTTCTGTAGGTACCAGTTGAGGTTACTGCTAACACTCTCACTGGCCCTGCAGCTGATAGTAACAGTCTGGCCTGGTGTAACAGACTGAGATCCTGGAGACTGAGTCAGGATTATCTCTCCAAATGATTCTGAAAAAATAATCACATACAAAATGACATTTAAATTTAGAAGAATTTTAAATAAAATCAAAATAAAATCCAAATAACAAAAAATTGTAACTCTGAAAATAAAGGATAAAAACCATTACAAATAAACATGACCATCTAAAACCAAGTAAAAATGAAAACTAAACTTATTTCAGTTTGTCTCACCCTGAGTGAGGAGTCCCAGGGTCCCCAGCAGTAGAATGAGTGACATCATCATTGTGCTGTGTGTCAGTGTGTGTTAAAGGACTGAACACTCTCTGATCACCACTACAGCTCTTAAAGTGTGTAGACCAGTGAAGCAGCTCACATATGCAAACAACACATCTGTCTTTTTTTTACCACAGAACTAGTGTGAGTGTTTATCAGATGAATGATAAAATCTCTCCTCTTAGAGCTCTCAGTTATCCCCTCTTATGTGCTGCAGTCACTTTTACATTCAGTCAGGATTTTCTACACTTAAAGAGTCATGAAATAACTGAACTCATGTTGGTATTAATGACACCTGGATCTCATGTAGTGTCTGAACACTGTTAGTCATCACTCTAAATGCCATCAATTTCACTGCTTCAATATTATGACCTTGTCTAGGTTTAAGGCTGTAACAAGAGTTTTGTGTTAAGAAAAAAAACCTCAGAGAAGACCATCATAGTTCAAGGTCTGCCAGTGTATTATACAAACAAATATCCAACATATAATACACACAAAGTGTAACACTGGTGCTACAGCAGGAGGTACAGAGTCCAAAAAAATAAACAAACCCACACTAGAAAACAAAGATGCTGACTAAACCTGTACAAGACAATGTAAACACATAAGACTACACTAACTCTGTAAGTTAAAACAAAGACAAAATAAATACATAAGACTACACTATCTCTGTAAGTCAAAACAAAGACAAAATAAATACATAAGACTACACTCTCCCTAAGTGAAAATACAGACAAAATTACCCAGGCCCCAAACACAACAGCAGTCACTCCCTACTTACCAGAGCACACAAATAGATACATAATACATACAAATACATACATACTATATACAAATAGGTACATACGTTATACAAATACATACCTACTATATATACATTTACAACAGTGGCCAAGTTAGAGGGATCAAACAAGCTCAGAATCAGAGTAAGGGGAGAAAGAGGCCAAGCACTGAATCAAATATCAAAACTATCACTAGAACAAACAGGTGTCCAAAATATCATCTTTCTTTTTCTTCTTCCTCCAATACACTTCCTTATATCCCTCCTTGGGGCAGGGCCTTGTTTCAGGACTGGACAGTGAGTATGAAGATCTGTAGAGGAACTCTGGACTGGGTCTGGGGAAACTGGAACTGGAGAGAACAGAGCTCCACACACACATACATATGACACAGGGGGACAAAGGACGTAACTACTGTCTCATGCTCTTCACCTGCAGGTCAACAGCATTAATGTGACTGTAGCCACTTTAATATATTAATGAGCTAAATGTAAAGGTAAATGTTGTGTTAATCTTCTGTCCCTCAGTGTGGAGGTGCAGGTGTTTCCAGTACAGTTCAGAAGCAGCCCTTCACTCTCTGTTCTTTAAAGGTGATTTATATCAGTGGATGTGTGGAAGCACATGAGCAGACAGAACTCCAGTTGTCTGATAGTTATGGGACTCTTTAGGAGAAAGGACTTCCTGATGTGGGGACTCTTTAGGAGAAAGGACTTCCTGATGTGGGGACTCTTTAGGAGGAAGGACTTCCTGATGTGAGGACTCTTTAGGAGGAATACAGCATCAGTGCCTGGCTACATCAGCAAGTGCATTGATGATGTTACTGTCTCCAAGACCATCACCTCATGCCCCAACCAGAAGCCATGGATGCCTGCTGAGGTGCGCATGCTACTGAGGACCCGTGACTCAGCCTTCAGAACAGATGACAGAGAGGCTCTCAGGAAAACAAGAGCCAAACTGTCACGTGTGATCAGGGAAGCAAAGCGTGCACAGCACAGGGGATCCATGGACACTTCAAAGACACTGGTGACACACGGCGCATGTGGAAGGGCATTCAGGCCATTACTAACTACAGGAAAACATCACCTTCCTGTGACAGTGATGCCACCCCAGATGCACTGAATGACTTCTAGTTCAAGTTCAAGTTTGGTTTATTCGTCACATACATAGTCATACACAGTATAACTCGCAGTGAAATGGTGGAGAGTGCTCTGTCCAAACTGAGGAAAAGAAAACAGGGGTGCATAGAGAAAAATATATATATGCAAGATAAATATATATATATTCTATGTATGTACAAAATATATTAACAATGTATGTACAATATATGTATATTATGATTATATACACAATGTACAATGTATATGGTTGGGTATATTTGTACACAATCTACAGAATGTACAGATCTATTTTATATAATAACATATCTACAGTTGTTGTTTAACAAGGTAATTGAGTATATATATATATATATATATATATATATATATATATATATATATATATATATATATATATATATATATATATATACACAGATGTACAGATATACAGTTATGTTACATGGTGGTGGTGGTCCCCACAGTTTATCAGTTTCCCTGATTCAGGGCCCAAATGGCCTGTGGGAAGAAGCTCCTCTTCAGCCTCTCTGTCTTGGTCTTCAGGGAGCGAAAGCGTCTCCCTGACCTCAACAGAGAGAAGAGCCTATTGTTGGGATGGGTGGGGTCCTTCACAATTTTCCTGGCCTTGGTCTGGCACCGCTTGTAGTAGATGGTCTGCAGGTCAGGAAGTTCCGTGTGAGTGATGCGCTCTGCTGAACGCACTACCCTTTGGAGTGTTTGTCTGTCCTGCTTGGTGCTATTCCCAAACCAGACTGTGATGAGCCTTCTTTGCCAGGGAGTTGGTATGGCGGGACCAGGACAGGTCCTGCGAGATGTGAACACCAAGGTACCTGAAACTATCTACTCTCTCCACCGTGGTTCCACTGATCCTCACAGGTTGGTAGTGCCGCTCCTGCTTCTTGCTGCAATCCACGATCAGCTCCTTTGTTTTACTGACGTTTAGGAGGAGATTATTTTCCTGGCACCAGTTTTCCAGGTGTTTAATCTCCTCCAAGTAGGCCCTCTCGTCGTTGTCTAAGATCAGACCCATGACAACGGTGTCATCAGCAAACTTGACAATGATGGTGGAGCTGGAAGTGGCTGTGCAGTCATAGGTGTACAGTGAGTAGAGCAGGGGGCTTAGGACACAACCCTGAGGAGCTCCAGTGCTGAGGGTGAGGGTGGATGAGGCGCAGTTGCCCACCCGTACTGATTGTGGTCTGTCTGTTAGGAAGTTGGAGATCCAGTTGCACAGGGATGTATGCAGTCCTAGATCCCCCAACTTAGTAGTGAGTAGGGAGGGGATGATGGTGTTAAATGCTGAACTGTAGTCGACAAACAGCATTTTAACATAATTTCCCCTCCCTTCGTCCAGGTGAGTCAGTGTAGTGTGGAGCAGATGTGCAATTGCATCGTCAGTGGCGCGGTTGTGGCGATATGCAAACTGCAGTGGGTCCATGGAGGCTGGCAGTGAAGATGTGATGAAGTCCCTGACTAGCTTTTCAAAGCACTTCATCACGACTGATGTGAGGGCGACAGGGCGGTAGTCATTGAGGTCGGAGGGTCGAGATTTCTTCGGGACGGGGACGATGGTGGACCGCTTGAAGCTGGACGGGACGATACCGAGCGTCAGGGAGAGATTGAAGATGTCGGTGAATACCGGGGCTAGCTGATCTGCGCAGGCTTTGAGGACCCTCCCGCAGATACCGTCTGGTCCCATCGCCTTCCTGGTATTCACCCTTTTAAACACTCTCCTCACGTCACTCTCCGTGATGATGACAGGGCGCTGTTCTATGGTGGGCCCCGCGCATGTGCCATCGGCTGCGCCGATAGTGCCATTTGGACTAGCGCTGTTAGCACTAGCGCCCTTAGCATTGGCGCTGTTAGCATTAGCGCTGCTAGATGTAGCCTCGAAGCGAGCAAAGAATGTATTCAGCTCGTTCGCCAGAGACTCACCCGCACTCATCAGTCCGGAGGGTGGGCTCCTGTAGTCCGTGATCATCCGTAGTTCCTGCCACAGGGATGTAGAGCCACTTTGCTGGAACTGTGTCTCTAGTTTCTTCCCGTAGCGCCGCTTCGCCTCCCTCACCCCCCTGTGCACTCCATATGCCGCAGACTTGTACTCATCCATGTTCCCGCTGATGATCCTTGCATTGCAGGCAGCAGTGTGAGAGTTCAGAGGTTCGCGGATGGTTCTCTCCACCCAGGGCTTCTGGTTGGGAAACTTCTTGATGGTGATTATTGGAATCGTGTCGTCCACCAGTTTCCCAATAAACCCTACTACTGCCTCCGTAAACTCACTGACATCATCAGTGTTGCGCCGGAACATGTCCCAGTCTGCGTCATCCAGAGCGTCCTGCAGAGCGTCCACCGATTGGTCTGTCCAGCGCGCGACCTCCCTCTGAACCGGAGCTTCCCGTTTCAGCCTTTGTTTATATTTTGGTAGGAGGAAGATGGCGGCGTGGTCCGACTCCCCAACCATAATAATCCCCAACCATAATAAGTGCAGCGTCCTGGTGCTGTGTCTGAAACTGTGTGAGAGCCTCATGAAGTTCACACAGGGCAGTGTCCATGTTGGCCTGAGGTGGGATGTACACGGTGTTGATGATGACCGAAGTGAACTCCCGGGGAAGGTAGAAAGGACAAAGCTTGAGGGCGAGCAGCTCCAGGATGGGTGAGCACGAGCGGGTGAGAGTAACAACATTGGCATTTTTGCACCAGCTGTTGTTTACCATCACACACACTCCGCCGCCTCTCGACTTCCCCGAATTCGCCATCCTGTCCATGCGGTGAACCGAGAAGAACTCGGCCGGCTGGATGGCGTGGTTTGGTACCGCTGGGTTCAGCCACGACTCGGTGAAGCAGAGGAGATTGCAGTCCCGAATGTCCCTCTGGAACTTTATCCTGGCCCGGAGGTCATCGAGCTTGTTATCCAGAGACTGGACATTGGCTAGCAGGATGCTGGGTAAGGGAGCTCTGGTGTGCCCGAGCCGTCAGCCTGTTCCTGACGCCGGCTCGCTTCCCTCGAGGCCTTTTCCTCGCGCCGTGTCTTTTGTTTTCCCTCAGGATCTCCGTCGGCCATCTTGGGTCCGGGGTTACAGACGGCTTGAGGTGAGTGCTATGTAGATTAAGAGAAATAAGGGCATCTCTGCTGTATGAGATAAGCTCCGTGGTGTGTAGAGAAGGGCTGCAGAGAAATCAGGGGTAGCGGGAAGAGCGAAAAGAGCGAAAAAGATAGTGAAAAGAGCGAAAAAAGTGCCAGGTGTGGACGGAGCAGTCGTGACGGCAGCCGACCTCACCGGCGCCATTTTGCTAATGAGTCTATGCACGGTTTGAAGCGCAGAACAACGTTGCAGCAGAAAAGTCCATCCCACCGCAAAATGACCAGGTACTGTGCCTGACTGCGGCTGATGTGAGGCGTACTCTGCGTGGAGTTAACCCACGGAAAGCTGCTGGACCAGACAACATCCCGGGTTGTGTGCTCAAAGAATGTGCTGACCAGCTTGCAGATGTCCTGACAGACATCTTCAATATCTCTCTGAGCTGTGCCGTGGTCCCAACATGCTTCAAGACCACCACCATCGTCCCCGTGCCTAAGAACCCCACGGTGTCGTGTCTCAACGACTACCGTCCCATCGCACTCACATCCATCATCATGAAGTGCTTCGAGAGACTCGTCATGAGACACATCAAGACCCAGCTTCCCCCTTCTCTGGAGCCCCTGCAGTTCGCGTACTGCTCCAACCACTCTACAGATGATGCCATCTCTACCACACTTCATCTGGCACTCACACATCTGGATAAAAAGGGCACCTACATAAGAATGCTGTTCATAGACTTCAGTTCAGCATTCAACACCATTGTTCCTCAGCATCTGATTGGAAAGTTGAATTTACTGGGCTTGAACACTTCCCTTTGCAACTGGATCCTGGATTTCTTGACTGGGAGACCTCAGTCAGTCCGGATTGGGAGCGACACTTCCAACACCACCACACTGAGTACTGGTCCGCCCCAGGGCAGCGTACTCAGCCCTCTGCTGTTCACACTGCTGACTCATGATTGTGCTGCGATGCACAGTTCAAATCACATCATCAGGTTCGCTGATGACATGACTGTGGTGGGTCTCATCAACAAAGACAATGAGTCAGCATGCAGAGAGGAGGTGCGAGAACTGGTGAGCTGGTGTAAGGTCAACAACCTGTATCTGAATGTTGACAAGACAAAAGAAATGGTTGTTGACTTCAGAAGAGCAAGGCGAGATCACTCCCCGCATGCCATCAACAGATTCTCAGTGGAGATCGTCAAGAACATCAAGTTCCTTGGTTCTCACATAGCGGAGAACCTCACCTGGACCCTGAACACCAGTTCCATCACCAAGAGAGCCCAACAACGTCTTTACTTCCTTTGGAAGCTGAGGGAAGCCCATCTCCCATCACCCATCCTCACTACCTTCTATAGAGGTATTGTAGAGAGCATCCTGAGCAGCTGCATCATTACCTGGTTTGGGAACTGCACCGCCTTTGACCACAAGACCCTCCAAAGAATAGTGAGAACAGCTGAGAAAATCATTGGGGTCTCTATTCCCTCCATCACGAACATCTACATAACACGCTGCTTCCGGAAAGCCACCAACATTGTGAAAGACCCCACACACCTCTCACATGAACTGTTCACCCTTTTGCCATTTGGAAGAAGGTATGGCAGCATTCGGTCCTGCACCTCCAGACTGTGCAACAGCTTCTTCCAAGAAGCGATTAGACTCCTGAACTCTGGCTAACTCCAATCCCAATTCAGATTCCAAAATGGGCACTTTTATACATGCTTATACACAGTCACACACACACACACATACATACATACATACATACATATCCATACACACACATTGTTTTGCATCGGACTAGTGCTGAAGTCAAACCTCAAAGAGAGACAAATAAACTATGCACTCCTGTTGCAGTCTTGCACATTATCCTACTTGCTGCTAGAGTACTCTACTAAACCAGCACTGTACTCTGAACTGTTCTGGCTGCTACCGGTGACTGCTATGTTCTGTATAGCATGTCACTGACTCCTATGCACAACTCACTTTACATATTCCCAGTACTGAGTACTGGACTAAATAATTGCACTGTCTACTCATTTTGTATTTGTCCTGTCCTGTATTTATTATTGTTTATTTCATGTTTATTTAATGACATTTTTGCACTATATTGGACTGTTTGCAGTTTTGTGTTCACTGTCAGTCTGTTGCACTGTTGTTTTGTGTTGCACCATGGTCCTGGAGGAACATTGTCTCGTTTTTGTTGTGTACTTGTATATAGCTGAAATGACAATAAAACCTCTTTGAACTTTGAACTTTGAAGGACTTCCTGATGTGGGGACTCTTTAGGAGGAAGGACTTCCTGATGTGGGAACTCTTTAGGAGGAAGGACTTCCTGTCTGCTGGTGTTCTGGTCCTCCTGGGCTTCCTCCTTTGTGGTTGGTGTGGTTGAGCTGCTGGTATTCAGGTATTCAGACTGTGAAATGTGTCCTTTTAATTATCACATGATCATTATTCACCTCACACACACCTGCGTGTGCATGTATGTGTCTGAGTGTGTGGGGTCCAGCTGATTAAACTGACTCTGCTGGTTCTTGGTTCCCAGCAGTTTGGTCTCTTTTACTCTGTCTGTATTGAGTTTGTTTGTCTCCTTTAAGGAGTTTGTGTTTTGCCTCCTTTTCCATGTATTCTGTGTTTTAATCTTTATGTAGCTTTTATGTGTAGTTTATGGTTGCTGTGGTTACGAGCTTTTGGGTCTTTAACTACTGTGGATTTCTCATGCTGAAGGTTTTTGTTGTTTGTTTATGTTTCTTTTGTTTACTTTGCTTCTGTTACCTTTGGGATCACTGACTGTATTTCCAGTCTGATACAGCAAGGTTTTGACCACTAGCTGCATCAATCCTTGTACATGCTGTATAACTCCAGGTGAGGTCTGAACCATACTGTGAATTTGTGGTCTTGGAATATGATTAATCTGTGTGTGTGTGTGTGTGTGTGTGTGTGTGTGTGTGTGTGTGTGTGTGTGTTATATTGGGCAACTATATTTTCCCTTCATTTGCATTTTTTCAAGATTTTGCATGATCATGGATCTCTGCATGTTGGCTGAGACATTTCTTATTGCATTATTATGTTATTTCATTATGTAGGAAAATTCTTATTATTATGCCAAAGAGGTGAGATTCATCTTGGGAAAACTAGTTTTATTTTCCCCTGTGCAGTTTTAGTCTGTTTGTGTTAATATTTGGAAGAAAGCAAGTGAGGTTTGCTGCCTACATTTACCTGATGGTTTTATCCAAAGTGACTTATGACTGACTACAACTTAAGCAATTGAGAGCAACTTGGCAGTGGTAGGGCTTGAATCAACAACCTTCCAATTACAAGTTAAGCACCTTAACTACTGAGCTACCACTGCCCCGCCTTTTAATGAAATTAAACAAAAGGGATATTTAACAAAAGAGAACCCTGCCCAGCACTGTAATGGTTTGTAGTTGATGAATTGAACTGAGTGCAGAATTAGCAGCTATATAGCAGCTATTATCAGCTAATTAGCAGATATCAGACCAGTTTCTGTGTCTACAACTGAAGGAGGTTTTTGTGCACAACTATCACTATCATGCAGATGTTTGGGTAGTTTACACTCTGACACTTGGAAGTCAGTGGGTTACACCACTGAGATCTCCATCCAGAAGATCACAGTCTAATTATTAGTACTGTTGTATGTTTCTATAGGTTTCATGACAATAGGTGTTACTAATGTTAGTATAGCAAATTATTATATTATAAACTGGGGACAGGCACCAGAAAACTGGAGTGAGGCAGGAGTAAACTGGAGTGAGACACAGGGGTAAACTGGAGAGATACAGGGGTAAACTGGAGAGACACAGGGGTAAACTGGAGAGAGACACAGGGGTAAACTGGAGAGAGACAGGGGTAAACTGGAGAGAGACACAGGGGTAAACTGGAGAGACACAGGGGTAAACTGGAGAGAGACACAGGGGTAAACTGGAGAGAGACACAGGGGTAAACTGGAGAGACACAGGGGTAAACTAGAGAGAGACAGGGGTAAACTGGAGAGACACAGGGGTAAACTGGAGTGAGGCAGGGGTAACCAGATACACTGATCCTGGATCAGCTCATGGACATAGATATGTTCAACCCTCTACATACAGCTTGTACAGTTTTTCAGATGTAATACCAAACACATCCAAAATAAAAGTCAATTCTAACATTGTACAGTCATGAGTCAGTGTGTTGTGGTTCCTAGAATAATTATTTTCTATAGATGTGTGTTGTTCAGTAGTGAGTGAGTGTGATGGGGCATCTCTCCTGCACAGAGTGTGTCAGTGTGCTGTATCACATCCTCCCCCTCCACACCTGCAGTAGGTCCCAGCTGCAGCAGTGCAGTCTCTGTGCAGTCTGACTGAGGGAGGTTTTGGTACGACTCTCTAACACTGTGTGAACAGGTGTACACTACTGATATAATGGTAACTCTGACAGTAATAATCTCCTGCATCTTCAGTCTGGACTCCTCTGATGGTCAGAGTGAAGTCAGATCCAGATCCACTACCACTGAAACGAGCTGGAGTTCCTGACTGTAAGTTAGTAGCCCTGTAGATCAGGAGTTTAGGAGCTTCTCCAGGTTTCTGCAGGTACCAGTGTAAATCGTTATTATACACTGCAGGGTTTGTTCTACAGCTGATGGTGACTGTGTCTCCTGGAAGAGCAGATTTCACTGCAGGAGTCTGAGTCACAGTAACCTGACCATGGCAGTCTGAAAAAAAAAATCACTAATTTAATCAGATAAATATATTCCTCATCCACATTTACCTGATATGTTGTGTTTTCTGTGGCTGGTTTCTTCTTATTCAGATGCCATGTGAAATATAAAGTTGTGTTACCTTGAGTCCAGAGGAGCAGTGTGCAGATGAAGATGGGGATCAAAGTCATGGTTGCTGTGGGTGAAGTTTCTGGGGCAGGCAGCTCTCAGTCATGAAGTGTTAAGCTCACAGGACTATAAACACTCCCAGAGCACTGAAGCAGGTGCTGCACATGCAAAGTTACCTCCCTGTATTAATACACGTCTACCAAATACTCTCTGTGGCCTCTCTGTATTAATACACATCTACCAAATACTCTCTGTGGCCTCTCTGTATTATTACACATCTACCAAATACTCTCTGTGGCTTCTCTGTATTAATATATGTCTACCAAATACTCTCTGTGGCGTCTCTGTATTAGTTTTTTATGTTTCTTTACACATTATGATTAACAATAACTTACAGTTAGTGAAACCTGACACTCAGAAAGCAAAGCAGAACTATAAGCAAACGTCTCAGCCTCAGACTTTAACCAAATCACTACACATACACAAACCACTTCTACTAAACACACTTCTCTACATTAGACACAGAAATCTAACACGATGTCACTTCTACTAGTTTATTTGTCTTTAAGTAAAAGACCTGCAGTATAAATATATGGAAGTATATAATGTATTCTTGTGATGTGTTCACCTCAGTATTGTTTGCTGCACGCAACCTTTTTACAAGTACGTTTCTATCAGGTCAACACAATGTTGTCTGGACTTAACCTGACAAATGTAAGAAGAGTGAAAGACATCACTGGCCACAGAGCTATTTTGAATGTCCAGGGCCAGCGTGGTGGTAACATCACAATGTGGCTACAATCACACAGAATGGAGTCCATTACCATGGCAACCTGGGTCCTTACAGCAACACAGTCTAGACACTCACTTTAGACAGACTACACACCATGATCACAGTCCACACACTCACATTAGACAGACTACACAACATCATCAAATTGTCATGTTATTGTATAAATTATTTTGCAAATGAACTGAGGTGTTCTGCTACTTTTATGTTGCTATGTGAAATGTGTGTAGTGATCTGACAAAATGAGCCCTGTTTTCAAAATGAAGCTTAAGCAACTGTATAAAAAATTATATCAAATTCATCCTCTCTTAGCTGTCATGACAATACAAACTAAACTAGATTATTAATATTCATTAAATATTAGGACAGTGTCATTGTGCTTGTATGGTAGCTCAGTGGTTAAGGTACTTGACTACTCATCAAAAGGTCACCAGTTCAAGTCCCCACTGTTGGGCCCCTGAGTAAGACCCTTAGCCCTCAAATTGTGTTCAGTCATAACTGTAAGTTGCTTTGAATAAACGTGTCAACTAAATGCCATAAAATGTAAATAGTTTGGGTAAAGATGTGAAAAGTAATTAAAGATTTAAAAATGATCCATTTCTGAAATATGAAGCTTAGGGTTGTGTGTATATAGTTGCTATAAAGTCAAAGAGGCTTTTGAATGACAGCTTCATTAGAATGTATCACTATGGGTGACTCGTGGATGAGGCACTAAACTCAGTGAGTGGTAAACTGGACTGTGGATGTCTCAGAGGTGAAGGAGGGAGTTCTGACCAGTGCAGGAGAGCAGAATGCAGCAGCTCTGTCTGTATTCTGTTCTGTGTCCTGGCATTTCTGTTACTTCCACTGAAATAAAGCTTCATTTTGGACATTGTCTGCTCTTTTATAAGAAATTAAGATCTTTATTAATGTTACCAGGCAGTTTCTTGTGCCTGAGTGAGCTTATCTAAACAGATCAGAACATCTGGTGAAAGTGTGGCTCTATTCTGGGAGAAAGAGAATCACCCAGCCATGGTAATGCAAATCTAAGTTACACCCCACTGCTCTCTCTCGCTCTCTCTCTCTCTCTCTCTCTCTCTCTCTCTCTCTCTCTCTCTCTCTCTCTAGTCCTGCTGAGGTGGACTATGTCGCCCCCTGCTGTCCAGGTTGGTGGCTCACTCTCCCTGGAGCAACACCAACACCACCTAACATTCATTCCTCTTGTGCTGGTGAGTGTATCATTACCCTGATTAAATGAACTAAATAAGAAAAACAAAAGGCCTCATTCTTAGTAAAGAGAACATGTTTATGCCCCGTAACAACACAGTCCATATTCCTACACTCACTTCACTGTTCACACTTCCTGTTTACACTTCATTGTTTGCACTATCTAAGTCTGATGTATACATATGTAGCACTGCTAATATTTCTATTTCCATTCTATATCTCTTATATTATTTATTCTTGTTATTGCTGCTGGTCCCTCTGTGAGCTAAGTTTTGTTGTACAAGTACAATGATAATAAAGTCCTTTCTTATCTTATCTCATCATAGACATGAACTAACACAGGTTGTGTTTGACCCCCACCTCCACACCACATGGTCAGACCTTTAGTGTTTAACATGTGGATGACCTCACAATCTCATGCTGAAGTATTCAAAAACTTCCAAGACTAATATCTTTTTTTCTGTAACTCCTTGTTACGTCCTTGTGATTTTCTGAGTTGTTTCCTCATGCTGTGGTGTTAAAATTTGTTTTTCAGGTTACCCGCATGAGGGCGCACTAATAACCAGTGAGCTGTAGAAATAATACGGTCAAAACAACGAATGACCTGATTGGTTAAAGGGATAATTAACCTTCTATCTGTCATATACAGTCATATACAGATATTTGATTGTCAGAAACATTAAGTGTTGTTCTTTTCTTATTGTTTGGAGTTGTAGGGATGGACGCTGTGTTCTTTTTGCTTTGTTGTTGTATTTCTGTTTTTGTGATTAAGGAGTTGAGGTAAGAGTGATTTGTATTTTATTTTCTTTTGTTTTAGGGAGGTTAGTGATTGAATTCACTTTAGTAGATTTTTTGTTTGTTGCTTTGTTGTAAAGCCCACCCTGAAGAAACACTCCTGTTTAGATTCGGTTTTATATATATATATATATATATATATATATATATATATATATATATATATATATAGTGAGAGAGAGAGAGAGAGAGAGAGAGAGAGAGAGAGAGGGTCTCTTAGTTCATGGGTCTCTTAGTTTCAGTCCTGCTCAATTAGTGTTTGGACATATGGTTAGAGAACCTCTGAAACTTTTGAAGGATTGATGGCTACGAAGCTATGAGCCGAATTTAGGATTGCTAAATTATGTGAGTCATTTTAAAGAATCGTTAGAATCCGCTTGTTAACTTCTTAAAAGGAGTTAGCTGCAGTGCAATCAAAAATGAAGAGGAGATACGATAAAATTGCTACAGTCTGTTCGTTTTAGCCAGGTGATGAGGTGTTGGTTTTGTTGCCTCATGTCATTCTAAACAAGATTTTCAGCACCATATGTTATCATGGATAAAATCAGTGAGACGGATTATGTGATACAAACTCTGGACCGAAAACATAAAACTCATGCTTGCCACATCAGTAAATTAAAGCAGTATATTCTACTGTCACGTTCAAAACCTAATGTTGTTCCTTCTGCTGTTGCTATGTTGGTACCTATAAAGGATGAGGATGATGGGTTAGTTCCTTCTGCACCAGTGATGGCTGCGCGTTTGTCCAACTCCACTATACTACAGGAATTGGATGGTTATTTATCAAATCTAGAGCCAAAAGAGTGTTCTGATGTTAAGTCTTTAATTACCCGATATCATGGTTTGTTTTCTGATATACCAACTCAGACCTCCCAAATCGTTCATGATATGGATGTAGGAGATCATCCCCCAATTAAGCAACTCTCTTTGCTTAGTCGGATTAAATGATCAGATTTCAAAAGTGACCTCTACTGGCAGCAACTGCTGAGTCACACAAGCCTTTATATAGTGCACGCTGGCAATAAAACCTTTCATGTTTTTGTTCTACAATAAACCAAGCAGGAATACAGGTTTACATATTAAGCCATTTCATGTTTAGTAGGAAATTTTGATGAGAACAAAATTATTGTGCTTAAAACAGAAGTTTCTATCTGGTCTGCCTGGTTTATTTTTCCATGGTTTCTTTTACCTATACCATATCAAGGCTGGGTTGGTCCAAACCCACATATCTCCATAACTTCAGCAAGTGTCTCTAGATTACTAATCGCAGCACAAACTGAGAATATACTGAATATATAACACAATGATGTAAATCTTTATTTATTTTACATAGAGAACACAGGTCTGATTTGGTGACACTCTGCCTTAAAGCAGACAAGAGCCAGATTTTCCAGATGCACTACAGTACTTCAGTACTACAGAGTATCAGTCTGTGTGCTCTCTCTAATAGTTATAATGATTTTACCACTACAGCTGCTCTACTGATGTCAGTAGCGTAAGGATGATTGATATGTGCCTCAACCAGCTTATTGTAAAACTCCTGTAACTGATTCTTAACTGTACTCATTACCCTGGCAGCAGGTCAGTGAACTGTATGGCCTTTTTAGAAGGCAGATAGAACATTCCAGGGATGAAACATGGAGACGGGCAGATCGGCAAGAAATGACAGACATGATGAAGAAAATAAAATAGGGTGAACAAACAAGAGCAAGATGAGAAACATGAAACAATAATCATGCAGAGAAAGCACAAGTTAGGCTGAAACAGTATGAGGACCAGTTAAATATTCAACTCTTCCAGTATAATGTTTATTTTAAAGCAACACCTAAATGCATTTATACAATTCTCCAAATTTGATCTTACTGGATATGTTCAAATTTGACCTCCATTATACCCAATAGAAAAAAGACCCAGGCCCAAAGAGGTGGCGGTCCAGTTATGTAAGTATCTATTACATAGTGATTTCAATGATAAGTGTCAAACACTGAGTGAAGCTGTTTGTGTTTGTGTTTGTGAAGTCTTGTCAAACCGTGTTACGTTTTTTGTTTTGTGTGTTGCTTCTGGTTTGTTGAATCTACACCTGTGTTTTGGATTACTCTCTTTGCCTGATCCCTATTTGTTTTGGTTTACATTGTGGATTGCTTTTCTGAATTATGAACTTGGCTTATGTACTTTGGATTCTGTTTGTGAACTAAATGTGTCCTCTAATAAAGCTGAAACTGACTTACTGTGAGTGACTCCATCTCTGTACGTGCTCAGAACATTACAAGATGACAAAATACTTTTGTAAATCACTCTAGATAAGAGCTCCGGCTAAATGCCAAAAATTTAAATGTAAAATGTAAGTGTTTGAAAAATTCTTTGGAGTCAAATCTGCAGAGTAAACTAGCTTATATGAATTAAAGTTGTCTGGAATCCTGTTAAATATGAAAATAACAAAGCCCATTAACAGTGTGGTTCCTTGGGAAGGGTGTGACATCATCTTCACAGCCTGGAATGGTACATTTCTGTATGTAATCTGCCATTTTCATTGTTGGTCTGTTGTCATTGTTTTGTTCTTCACAACACCTTCAGAACTGCTGAAGCTTTAACTGTGCAGGTCGATGGTAATGTCACCTGGGCTAGAATGTGACATATGCAACTTTTAGGAGCATGAATATCAATGAGTCAAGACTGTTGTGTAATATTCTAGGATTTTGGAATTGGCTCATTTTACTGCCTTGTTTGGCTTATGTGGTATTTGTATTTGAAAGAGGAGTAAATAGTGTTTGAGGTTCACAGTATGTCAGTTCCACGTATCAAACTCTCCTTATTCAACTTTGTGAAGGAAAATGCCATTTTTTCTTTTTATAAGACTGTCCATAGTAGACAGTGAGCGTCTCTACTCTACACAGGCTGCTACTCACCTGCTCTTCCATGGTGAGATCTTCTCTACCCATAGCAGGTTACATCTCTATAACAACACTGACCCAGAGTCACTGTGAGAATCCAACCGCAGTTTATTACAAAATGAACGCAACATGAATGATAAGCCAGACAGTGCAAGGAGAGAAGCTTACCTCTGTTTTAATTACATGATCAGCAGGCTGTTGTAATAAGGTATTTATTGTTTATTTCTGTTGGTTTCTGTTGTGCAATGTGACCTGTGCTATTTCTGTTCAATACATTGTAGGATAAACAGTAAACACAGAAGAATATATCAGGAAAATTCTTTATATTTGGCCAGGTGTGGGTAAGAATCTGATGTGTTTTGTAAATCTGCATGTTCATTCAGTTCTCTCGACTTTTGGGGATCACTGGCTCTCTGCCTCTGAAAAGAAGATGAGCAATGTGTGAGACAACAGCATTTCGTCCCTCAGCACAGTTGGCTCTTCATCTGGCTCTGGGCTGATTGGAGATCAGTGGATTGGGTGAGTTCAGGAGTGTCTCTCTGATGAGCTTCACCTGGGTCTCATTAGCTCTGTTCTGGGAGCTGTCCAGGGTTCTGACACACATTGAGTTCCATGTTGCTGAAACAGATGTTATGACCCAGTCTAGGTAGGGGCAGTGACAGAAATTATTAAATGATGAATAGGATGAATTGTAACACAATAAACAAAAATGGACCGACAAAACTGACCGACCGCATTTACCTTTCATGTCTTTGTATGCATCAAAGTTGAACAAGCGGCTATCAAGTGCCCTCTTTTGTGACAGTAAAAACACGCCCGTTTCCCAGGGACTTAACTTTTTCTGTGGGGTAATGGGACAGTCTTGCAAGGATGGGTTTCTCTTTTTGGCACAGGCAGAGAAGCAAAGGCAGTTTTTTGTATTAACATGAATTCATTGGCAGCAAAAGCTGTCTGAGAGAGTCGATACTTCTGCTTATTTAAACACACCACTACCTGTGTGGGAGTGTAGATTTTGAATTCTTCTAACATGAGTTCCTTTAGCTCATGAAAGCTCTGACTGACTGGCAGCACACCATTTATCAAATTACACAGATTTCCCATACAAATTCTACATAAGTTTAGAGGGGTGTTTGTCTAGTTGCCTGAAGTTCTGCTGGTAGGCCTCTGGGATTAACCCAAGAGGTTGAGGCGGAACCTTAGGGACCTTGTTTCTTTATGGGAGGATATTCTCCAATACCAAGACTTCCTACAAAATGGCCTTCATCTCCACCTTGAGGCCAATGTATCATTATGTCAAAGAAATCTGCTGTAGCATGAAGACCGTCTTTACAACACCTATCAAATACCTCCAAAGTAGGGCAGAGTGAGAAATCCACTATTCTGAAAGGAACCATCCTAACCCAACAGCTAGCAACAATCTCACACTCCCCAGGGAAAAAAAATGCCCAACAAATGCACACAACCAAAAATGGATGAGCCCCTAATTTCTGTTATGACCCAGTCCAGGTAGGGTCTGTGACAGAAATTAGTAAATGATGAATTGGGGTTAATTGGCAAGTGAAAGTGAGTATGAATTATGGATATGTGAGTAAACAAAATGGAACAAATCAGGGACGAAACAGTGACTGTTGTATTATGATCAATTATATAATAGTGTAATACAATAGGCACAAATCACACCAGAAAGACTTCAGATGGGTCAACACTGAAAATGGTAAATCACCAAACAAGAATAAAGAAACTGACTAATGCTTCCGACAGGAACAGGCAGAGGTAGAATGCAATTGCAGGAGGTGGTTTATTAAATGTAGGAAACATGACACGAAGGGTAAAACAAACAGGCTAAGGGCTGCTGAGGGTAATAACACATGGTTGGAATACACAGAAAAGCAATGACGACAACATTAAAACAGGCATAAGGCAAACCTGACAGAGAGACATAACTTACCACCATAACAAACAACCAGAAGACAAATCCACAGGGCTTAGATAAGCAAGACAAGCAGACACTAAACAGATACAGGTGAACATGGGAAGAGTGGAAACTAAAACAAGGAGTGGAATAGAGGAACAGACGAGTGTGGATAAAATGAAACTAAGGCTTGGAACCAGGGAGTGCAGGAAGACAGGTAAACCATGACATCAGGGACGTGAGGAGGGTGGACCTTTGTGACACTGACCATAAGTGGGGCTACAAAACCTAACAAAACAAAATGAGAAAACCAAAACACATACACACTTTCTTATCTCCCTCACCAGACACAAAACAGAGACAAACCCAAAACTGCAAAACAAACAGCACCCCACCCTACACCTGGTGTGAAGTGACACAAGTGAACACAAACTATATGCACTAGAATATAGACACTGTATACACTATATACACTAGATATAAGGGCAACAGAACAAGCAGAAGGCCAAAGCGAATCTCACTGTGGAAGTAGACTAACAGGATCAGAGCACAGAACACTCAGAACAGCAAATAACAAACACACAAATGAAAACACAAGGTTGAGCATAAAGCTTCCTAATAGTGTCTTCAGGAACCTTTTATACCTGGAAATGAGATTGTAGCACTGTGGTTGACTTTCGGTGGCGGAACAAAATATGTCAGTTAGACATAAGTAGACTTTAACTTTTAATCCACATTAGGTGACACTATTAATCCACATTAGGTAACGTTGCATCAGAACGCACGGTGCTTTTGTTAACTACCCGTACTCTTTTATAGACTAATTGTGACTTTGTTAAGTATCTTCCTATATCATAACCATTGATATGTCCTTATAGACCTTTTAATTTATACCGATGGAGAGTTTCTTAAGTGTCGTTCAGTAGTAAAAACATACATGTATCAGGAATATCTCTCAACAAGGTTTATTTTAAAAGTCAGAAATATCGGTACCTGACTGCAACTGTATCGGTGCAATTCACTTTTACTGTAATACTCGCATACCGCAGGATCGAAACGTTGTTACAAATACTCAAATTCCTAAATTATACATCTAGAACACATTTATTTATGTCATTAGATAAATTATCTTGATTTGGATATTGCATTAAACATTGTTTTTAGTGTACATAAATATATCTAAAAACACAATTCTTATAATCAGTTGCTATGATTCTACAAAGTCTACATGTATCTAACGCATAAACATTAACGATATAAGTCTGAAATAGTTTAAAGGGATCACCGAATTCAGTTCTGCGAAACAGGTTCATACACACGCGCACTTTTAGCGGCACAAAACTCTCATTTGGATTTAAGTAACTTGCACTCTTTATTCAAACTTAATGTAGTTACTGTCTTTATTTTTCTATCTTTATTTATCTTTATTTCTAATTGTATATTGTATGTATATAGTATCTTTGATAACTTCTTTCATTACACAAAAAGAAAAGAAAAACAAGCATGTTTGGGGTTGTATCGTTCACTAATTCTGAAGCTAAACTACGGCGCTGTGAAGAGAGGAGACTGGACGTAAGAAAAACTTTACTTTTTATTCCCAGTAAATCACAGTTTTAAGTAGGTATTGTTTGTAATAAAGGTCTCTTTATTAAAGCGCATTAAAGGTGATTTTATTAGCGCATTTATCCTAACCGTTGCAGTGTTATTGCAGCCCACATTATTAGCGTTTTTTTAGTAAAAGCATAAATGTTTCAGCAAAATCCCTCATCAAACCTTTATTCTGCCTACTGGATTAATTTTCATTAGTATAAGTGTTTGTCCCGGACTGGAGGTTGTCGATGCAAAGCACTTTAACCGTAATACTCGCATACTGATGAACCACCATCTGTTAAATATACTTCCATTTTAATCTATGTATGACTATACATTATATTTATTTAAATGTTTCATTAATTAAATATATTGGGGTTCTAATGTCCAGGGGGTAATAATATTGAAAAAAAAAAAAAAGTTGATCTAATACGTTTCTGACTTCTGTTCCTCACTGAAGAGGAAGTGAAACACAACTGATTTTCCTGCTAACGGTTCCTGCCTGTCTGAGCTGTAGACTGTGTTGTGTCTCCTAGGTGACGCCCCGCCCACCCTCACGGTCCTGCCCCCCTCCAGTGTACAGCTGCAGCAGGAGAAGGTCACACTCGTGTGTCTGGCCAACAAGGGCTTCCCCTCAGACTGGAAGCTGAGCTGGAAGGTGGCTGGTAGCAGCTGGAGCTCGGGGGTGAGCCAGAGCTCCGGGCTTCTGCAGAAGGACGGCCTCTACAGCTGGAGCAGCACCCTGACCCTCCAGAAGGAGGAGTGGCTGAAGAACACAGTGACCTGTGAGGCCACCAAGGACTCCCAGTCTCCTGTCACACAGACACTGAGTAGATATCAGTGTGCTGAGGCATGAAACTCCCACATGTGTACTGAAGTGTTCTTTTAGATAGTCTGTGTTTATTACTCAAATGTTCCTCGGTTATTTGATCAAAATGGAATAAAATTTTTGAATAAACATTATAGTCTCTTAATTAAAACATTTCCCACAACAATACTCATAACAATAAATGCCTTTAAAGTCCTACATTTCTATACAGCAGAAATGCCAATGTGTGATGAGGTATAGGATTAAACTTTGATAAAGCTGCCATTTCATTACTCATAATAAAGAAGGAAGCAGAAAGCCAGATATTATGGAACCAAAAAATAAGATATTTACACGTTTCATTCAGTAGAAACTGTAACACGAGTAAGTTGGTGTATTTTTGGAACATCAGGGGCTGGAGGACAAACCATCTTTGGCCCTTTCAGTATATCACAATATCATCATTTTTAGTTTATTTCTGCCAGAAAATAATCCCATCATGCTTTATATCTCTTTGTAGCACAAATTGGGCTGTTTCAATACAATACTCTCATGGGTCACTTATGAAGGCAGAAAGTTGTTCTATCCAAAAAAGACTAAATATTTACAAATGTTTCATGAAAAAAGAAATCTTCCCTACCTGTACAGGTTTAACATACATACACCACACTCACATGATATCCACCCCGACTCTCTGTGTGCTTGTGTGTGTGTGTGTGTGTGTGTGTGTGTGTGTGTGTGTGTGTGTGTGTGTGTGTGTGTGTGTGTGTGTGTGTGTGTGTGTGTGTGTGTGTGTGTATGTGTGTGTGCTAGTGTGCTAGAGAGCATTGTGTGTTTGTGTGTGTGAGAAATAATTTTACTGAAAATTAAATTTTATTTTAAGTTTTCAGACAGTTTAGTAAAAAGTCATTGTTTCAGTTGGTGGCATTATTTCATCTTATTGTGTAGTAAGTTTATTTAAGCAAGTATAGTGAGGTTATTTAACTTTACACCCTAAAGATCTTACATTTTTCACTTTTACTTGTTAACAAAGATTTAGAATGGACATGAAAAGTATGTGTTGGTAGAAGTGTTTCACAGTAGCAGAGAATAATCAGATGAAGGCACAGACATGGTGATTAGTGCTTTAGTGTGTGCTTACATCACCTCTAAATAGGACAGAATCTCCTGAAGATTACTGACAATGATTTAGCAGTCATGCTACTAATAGAGATTTCTTTTCTCTAATAACTACCTGCTCTATTATAAGAACAACTGCCCCAAGAGACCAAAGGACTCAGTACTGCAGTGCTGTGACTGGTTTCTGATGCTCCATGCACTGGGTGTGTGTAAATGTGCCTCTGTGGGGTCTTGATAAGCACTAGATAAATTCCATATGTTGTTGTTATTGTTATAACTGCAGTGTTTTGTCTCCCCCTGCTCCAGCAGAAACAGAGAGATCATCTGCTCAAAGAAAAGAGAGACAGGAGAAGTTTAGGATCTTCTCCAGGTTTCTGGTGATGCAGCTCAGTCTGAGCTGTTATCACTGTCAGTGTCAACAGCAACATTAGCATTGTGTTTAATGGTGGGTTTCTTCTTGATGGATCATACTAATGTTCAAACCTTCCATTTCTAACTCATAGACAGCAGGAGTAGAAGTACATATATATCTACAAAACTCTCCTCTAACAGAAGTGCAACAGTGTTGTCTGTATTGTGTCTTTGTGATTCATTATAGTTTTTTTTGTTGACTTGAGTGAGTGTGTTGTGGTTCCTAGAAGAATTATTTTCTTTAGATGTGTGTTGTTCAGTAGTGAGTGAGTGTGATGGGGCATCTCTCCTCCACAGAGTGTGTTATTGTGCTGTATCACATCCTCCCCCTCCACACCTGCAGTAGGTCCCAGCTGCAGCAGTGCAGTCTCTGTGCAGTCTGACTGAGGGAGGTTTTTGTACGACTCTCTAACACTGTGTGAACAGCCAGTTACCACCAATGCTGTGTAAACTCTGAAAGTAATAATCTCCTGCATCTTCAGTCTGGACTCCTCTGATGGTCAGAGTGAAGTCAGATCCAGATCCACTACCACTGAAACGAGCTGGAGTTCCTGACTGTAAGCTAGTAGCATCGTAGATCAGGAGTTTAGGAGCTTCTCCAGGTTTCTGCAGGTACCAGGCTAAAAGTTGATTATTATACACTGCAGGGTTGGTTCTACAGCTGATGGTGACTGTGTCTCCTGGAAGAGCAGATTTCACTGCAGGAGTCTGAGTCACAGTCACCTGACACAAGGATTCTGGGGGAAAAAACAAAACAAAACAAAGCAAATCCAATTTAAATCATATTTTATTTTCCATTTCTTATGTTGCTTATATCTGTTAATAGAAGGTTTAGAATATTTTATTAAACAAGACATCTGTTTTTTTAGGTTATTCACCTCAAAAGCAAAGCATAAAATGATCTTTTACCTTGAGTCCAGAGGGCCAGTGTGCAGATGAAGATGGGGATCAAAGTCATGGTTGCTGTGGGTGAAGTTTCTGGGGCAGGCAGCTCTCAGTCATGAAGTGTTAAGCTCACAGGACTATAAACACTCCCAGAGAACTGAAGCAGGTGCTGCACATGCAAAGTGACCTCTCTGTATTAATACACATCTACCAAATACTCTCTGTGGCCTCTCTGTATTAATACACGTCTACCAAATACTCTCTGTGGCCTCTCTGCATTAATACACATCTACCAAATACTCTCTGTGGCCTCTCTGTATTAATACACGTCTACCAAATACTCCCTGTGGCCTGTTTGTATTAATACACATCTACCAAATACTCTCTGTGGCCTCTGTCTGAAGTAATGACTCCACTGAATACCTCTTATATAACCATATTTAACAGAACCAACCATACTAGATAACTATAAACTTTATAATATAATGTAATATATGGATACTCTTAAAGGTCAAATAGTATTTCTATTTAATATAAACAATGTCAAAAAACTATGGTACAGTGTGCTGATTATTGGATAACTGGAACTGATGAATAGATTAAGAGAGAATGATAAATAAGAAGTATCTAGTATATTTTATGTAAATATTTATAAACATGTGTGTGGTGTAGTGCTCTCAATCGCTCCTCTGTACAGGATCTCCGTTGTGCCTGCGGTCTACATACTTTCCACAAGGGGCGCTGGTGAGTTGTAAAGTGGATGTCTAAGATGTGAAGGAGAGTGTTCTGACCAGAGTAGAAGAACAGAACTGACTGGTAGTGCCGCATTTAGGGAAGAGGAGGAGGAACTCTACCATCTTCCATGATGACCTCAATTAGTTGTAATGTAATGTAACACACTTATACAGCCCTGATCAATGGAGTTTATAGTCTGAAGAATGCTCTTTTTTCTTAATTCACCACTCGGCTGGTTTTAATTATTGAGTTTTGTTTTCACTTCAATAAAGCTTCATTTTGAACTTGGTCTGTTCTTGTATTATTTTATTATTCACTATCTGCACTGTAAGATTTTTTGTACTGGAGTGTGTTGTTCTGGGGTATGTTGTGCTTGAGTAAGTTGGGCTAATGAAAGCTGAACATCTGCAAAAAGTGTTGTTCTATTCTGGGAAGGAGGAGGTTTCTCAGGGCTGTAAACACAAATCTGTTTCACCCCACTGCTCTCGCTCTCTTTCACTATGACTGGTATTTGACATTAATAGAGACTATTTTAAGTTCTTAATTTTTTGTCTGAACATTATGTACTCAGGCAAAGGAAATAATTACTAATAAAACAATATTCAGATTGGATAAAAATTATATTCTTAACTAAGTAAGTTTATATAAAAAATAAAAAATGTATTTAGCAAATGTCATGGAATGTTCCCCCTTCACGAGTCATGTGGTATGGGGGGGGAATTATGTTTGTTGTCACGCCCCCTACATGATGGCACGCACCTGTACAGGGTTCACGTTGAGTGTATGTCTGTTTATTTAAAGCCCTGTCAGTGTGGGCCTCATGGATGGTCGTTGTTAGTGTTAGTGTAATGTTAGTGTCAATGAGTGTGTAGCCGCTGTTAGTATAACCCAACGTTTGTACCATTTTATGTTGTCGTTGTTGTTTGTGTGTTCCTGTCTATTAGTGTTATTATGTGTGAGTGCCACGCGTGTCCTTTATGTTTCATGTCATTAAATGTTTCACATCGTCAAGGGAATCTGTGCATCCTGCTCAACGCCGTGACAGCAAATACATGAATGAATGAATGAACAGTCACATACTTGAACACTTCTGCCCATTTCAGTGAGTTTGTAGGTATTTTATTATTTCTCTATTAGCAGGAGAGCAGAGTGGTGCAGTGGAAGTGTGCTGGGACCATAACCCACAGGCTGATGGATCACAACCATCCTCTGATAATATCCTATACTAAGATAAGACTGCATTAACTCCCTAAGTGAGAACACAGAGAAAATAACCCAGGGCCCAATCATAAGGGCAGGCCTTCCCTGCTTTCCAGAGCACACACAAATACATACACACTATATACAAATTTACAACAGTGGCCAAGTTAGAGGGATCAAACAAGCTCAGAATCAGAGCAAGTGGGAAAGAGACCAAGCACTGAATCAAATATCAGAACTGTCACTAGAACAAACAGGTGTCCAAAATATCATCTTTCTCTTTCTTCTTCCTCCAATACACTTCCTTATATCCCTCCTCTGGGCAGGGCCTTGTTTCAGGACTGGACAGTGAGTATGAAGATCTGTAGAGGAACTCTGGACTGGGTCTGGGGAAACTAACTGGAGAGAACAGACATCCACACACACATACTTATGACACGGGGGGACACAGGACGTAACTACTGTCTCATGCTCTTCACCTGCAGGTCAACATCATGTGAGCAACTGTCCCCACTTTTACATCTTAATGAGTTAAATATAAAGGTAAATGTTGTGATAATCTTGTGTTCCTCAGTGTGGAGGTGCAGGTGTTTCCAGTACAGTTCAGAAGCAGCCCTTCACTCTCTGTTCTGTAATGGTGATTTATATCAGTGGATGTGTGGAAGTACATGAACAGACAGCACTCCAGATGTGTGGCAGATGTGGGGACTCTTTATTAGAAAGGACCTCCTGAAGTGGGGACTTTAGGAGGAAGGACCTCCTGATATGGGGACTCTTTAGGAGGAAGGACTTCCTGTCTACTGGTGTTCTCGTCCTCCTTCCTCCTTCTCTGTGGTTTGTGTGGTTGAGCTGCCGCAGGTATTCAGACTGTGATATGTGTCCTTTTAATTACCATTATCATTACTCTCCTCACACACACACATGCACACACACACACACACACACACACACAAAATCTTCTCACATTCTCACATAATAATTGTATTAATGCTGCTTAAAAAATGTGTAATAAAAGTATTGTTTGTAATATATTTATGCAGGTATTTATGCAGATCAAATAAAATTCATTTATTTATTTCAACGTCAGTAATATATTAATCATATGAAACTAATAATACATTATTTGTGTTAGCATAGCAAAACTTTAGTTTGTGTAAATGGTAAATATTGTGACTTTTTCCCTGGAGTGAAATTCCCAGGATGATGTACTCAGCTACAATTCAACAGTTTATTCTAGATTGTCACCCTCTGTCCCATCATCACCTTAAATTATCCAGAAATTAACAAAGCAGGACTTTAAAAAAAATATTTTATTCTAAAAAGAAGGAAGAATTAACTTCAAATACCAGTTGCTGTCTGGACAGTTTAACACAGTATTTCCTCAGCAGATTTTCCAGGATCTCCAGGCTAAAAACAGCAGTAAAATGATTAAAAGAATCAAGAGTAACTCAGACCAGTTCACTAGGTAGTGTTCACCTGTCCTTATATACCACAGTGATGTTCATATATTACTGCCTTTGTCCAGAACCTGAGTGTGGAAGCAGGACGTTATCAGGGGTTGGTTTAAAGGAAAGACATTAACCTGCTACATATGTAGTGATGTAAGTGTCCATTACACAATGATGACAATTTAAAAGAACAAGCAGTTCAGTACTGTAGTGTTTTGGAGATGATGAGTTGAGGTGATTCCAGATTTAGCAGCTCTGCAGCTGATCTCAGATCAGTCTGTGTTTGATTCAGAGCAGTTCCTCTACAGCTGAGGGAGGTTTTTTCTACAGAGCTCTAACACTGTGTGAATGGAGTGCTGTAACCCTGCTGACAGTAATAAACTTCTGCATCTTCCTGGACTCCAGTGATTTTTAGAGTAAATTCTGTAAAGGAGAGACTACCACTGAATCGATCTGGAACTCCAGACTGACGGTGTGATGCAGCATAGATCAGGAGTTTAGGAGCCTCTCCAGGTTTCTGTAGGTACCAGTGGAGGTAACTGCTAACACTCTCACTGGCCCTGCAGCTGATAGTAACAGTCTGTCCTGCGGTAACAGACTGAATCCTGGAGATTGAGCCAGGATTATCTCCCCAAATAATTATAAAAAAAATAATCACATACATAATAACATTTCAATTTGGATGAATTTTAAATAAATAAAATCCAAATTAAAAATATTGTAACTCTGAAAATTAAAATTGCAGCAAATAAACATGACCATCCAAAACCAAGTAAAAATGAAAACTAAACTTATTTCAGTTTGTCTCACCCTGAATAAGGAGTCCCAGTGTCCCCAGCAGTAGAATGAGTGACATCATCATTGTGCTGTGTGTCAGTGTGTGTTAAAGGACTGAACACTCTCTGATCACCACTACAGCTCTTAAAGTGTGTGGAGCAGTGAAGCAGCTCACATATGCAAACAAGACAACTGACATTTCACCTCACAGCACTAGTTTGTACGTCTGATTCACTTTATCAAATAAATGATAGAATCACTCCTCTTCTCTCCTCTTCTCTCTCTCCTCTTAGAACTCTCAGTAATCCTCTCTTATGTGCTGCACTCTCACATTCAGTCATGATTTTTCTACACTTGGTTTTCCTGACATTGAAGATCATGTTGGTATTGATGACACCTGTGTTATGTCTGCATCAGTAGAACATTTAGAAAAGACAGTATGTAATGTCTACATTCAATAACACTATGGACACGTGGAAGTTGAATTGGAACTCTCCTTTTTACTAGGTCATTCACCCAAGCTATGTGAATAACACTGCCACCTAGTGGTGAATATAGATAGCAGCAAGTTTAAGCAATACACATTTCCTCCCACCTTACTAAGAAAGTCTTAGTAATTACAATTCTCTATCTTTTTTTCTAGAGGTAGCGGGTAGACTGCATCTTACCTCGAGTCAGTTCAGGAGAATATTCTGCCCCATAACAGAACAGGCTCCCTACAGCAGACAGTACACTGGGTCTCAGAGCATCAAGATGAGTACGCAACTGCAGCCCTGATGTGGAGTGTTACGGTAGGTCAGCAAAAATGTGTCTAACCTCTGCTGGACAGTGATGGAGTGAGACTTGGAGGATCTCAGTGCAAACTCTCACAAACATTTCTGGATGGTCTGCAGCTGAGTGAATGTTTCAAGGTTCAAGTTTGGCTTATTTGTCACATACATAGTCATACACAGTATAACTCGCAGTGAAATGGTTTTGTGAGTGCTCTGTCCAAACTGAGGAAAGAAACAGGTGCATAATGAAATTATATATATATATATATACATACACTTCCACAATGAAAGGAAGAGAAGGGTCGGGCTGTTGGAGAACGGGTGCTGAAACAAAGGCCCCCTTCAAGGTTAGGAAAGCCTGATCCATGGCCGAGGTCCACTGCAGCTGCTTTCTGCCCTGCTTATTTTTTAGGAGGTCTGAAAGGGGAGCAGCTATGGTGCCAAACCCCTGAATGAACCTTCATTAGAAGTTGGCAAAACCCAAGAAACATTGCAACTCCTTGACAGTGGTGGGTTTAGGCGAACTATGTATAGCAGTTACCTTATCAGGGTCCATGGAGAGGGCTCCCGGTTTGAGAGTACACCCTAAAAAGGTGACACATTTACTGTGGAACTCACTTCTCAGCCTTACAGGCTTACAGTTGATTTTGCTGGAGATGCGTCAGGACGGCCGTTACATGATCCACATGCTCCATTTCTGATTGGGAAAACACGAGGATGTCGTCTATGTAGACAATCAGGAACTTGTCTATCATGTCCTGAAATATATTATCCATAAATGCCTGGAAAACAGAGGGACTATTAGATAAGCCATATGGCATTACCAGGTATTCATAATGGTCTCGTGTCATGGTGAAGGCTGTCTTCCATTCATCACCCTCACATATGCATATGTGGTTGTAGGCATTACACAAGTCTAATTTTGTGAAGATGGTAGCCCCTAATAGTCATTCATGGGTTAAAGAGATGAGGGGAAGAGGATAGGAATACTTCATTGTCACCTCGTTAAGGGCCCGATAATGGATGCACAGCCTTAAACCCCCTCCTTTCTTCTCCACAAAGAGGAATCCAGCAGCGACTGGTGAAGCAGAGGGCCATATGAACCCGAGCTGCAGTGCCTCACTGACGTAGGCCTCCATTGCCTCCGTTTCAGGTCAGGAAAGCGGGTGAGGCTTAGATCTGCGAGGTAGGGGAGCCCCAGGAAGGAGCTCTACAGCACAATCACAAGATCAATGAGGTGGGAGTTTAGTCACTTTAACCTTAGAGAACACATCAGCGAAGGCTCTATAGAGCTGAGGGACAGACTGGGGTGCTGGCGGCTCAGGGCTCATGACTGTAGTGGAGAAAATAGGCAAAGACATGCAGTTTTGGAAGCAGTGTGCACTCCATGATGTTAGTTCAGCCAAGGACCAAGAGATACAAGGGTCATGGATCCACAGCCAGGGAAAGCCCAGGATGACAGAGTCACAGGACATGGGCAGAAGCAATTACTGAATCGACTCGCAATGGAACAACCCAATCTTTAGTGTGACTGGGACAGTTTTGTGTCGGACAATACCCTCACCTTTGGGTTGGTCATTAAGAGAATGAATACATAATGGAGGATTTAAGGTGACTCTAGGGATTCCCAGTGATGTAGCTAACCCAACATCTAAAAAATTCCCTGCTACACCGGAATCCACTAAGGTAGATAGAGAAACACTGTTACCATCAGCCCTAAGGACTACAGGGAGTGTAAGCTGACAAGTCAGATACAGTAGTGATGTTCTTATGTGTGTGTTGAACGTAGGAGACCTCCCATTCCCTCAACGGGGATGGGGACATACAGGACAGCTGTAGCGGAAGTGGCCGTTAGCACCGCAGTACAGGCACAATCCACCGGCGAATCGTCTGGCACGTTCTTGAGGGGTGAGGCGTGAGCAACTCACTTGCATAGGCTCAGGGACCCCACCGGATCTATCGTCAGAATCCTCTGATATGAAAGCCCGGGGTACACGTTGTAATGGCTGATGGGTCTGTCATAGGTTATCCAATAGCAAGTTTGATAAAATCGGACAGTGTAGTTGACTCCCCTCAGCATGCAAGTTCCGCCTGGAGTCCCGGAGAAAGGGTCCTGGCTATCCCAGAGGGCGGTTACCCAAGCCCCTGCCTCACCAGTTAGTAGCAACAGCACAAACTGTACAGGGTCCTTGTCGGTGATGAAGTACATGGAATAATGGGAGAAATACATGAAACACTGCAACAGGAAGTTCTTGCATCGATCTGGAGAGCCATCTAATCGTTCTGGGTGGCCATGGGAATGCAATGAGTGAAGGAGTCACTGAAGTCACAGTAAGTATGACCTGTGAAAGTCTCTGAACGGTTTCATGTCCTCGGCCATGGAAACCTCATGCTGGACCAGTCTGTTTTGTACCTCTGCTGGATCCATGAAAATGGTGAAGTATTCTGTAATGATTGCACAAACCCTGAAGTGGATGCAGTTGTGGAGGTTTATTTATGCAATCAAACAGATACGTTTAGTAACATGGGTAAGCATAGTCAGGTTGGTCTGAGGTCGATATACAGGGTAGCGTTCAGGAGGTGTCCGGGGGTCAGGCAGGAGAGAAAGTCTAGAAGCCAAGCAGGAGTCAGGAAAGCACACAGGATGAGGAAACGCTCGGTATGGCACATGGGAACAATACTTTGCAATGTGTGCACAGGGAAGGGAAGTTTATAAAGGGTTGGTAATGAGGGGAATGGGATTCAGGTTTGTGCTAGAATTCCGGTGAGTCAGATCGAGGGTGTGTGCGAGTGGGCATGGCTATGCAGGGCTGAGGGTTGTTCCTGGGGCTCGTAACAAGATGAGATCTTCTCCATCATAACTGTATTCATTAATACAACTTAAAATATTAAACATTACATTAATTTCACCTTCACGGAAGGATGTGAACATCTGAAATTGAGTTGAGACACAGACACGTTTAGTACACAAACATTTCTCATGAGTTGTCCACTCTCCCACAAGTCTTTGTACAGTGCAAACATCCCCAAGAGTAAACAATAACACACTAGAACTTATACCTAGTGTACATATTCAGAGGACTAAATGAATGCAACATCCAAAATGGTATACAAACTGTGCTTTCTTGACTATATGATGTTTTAGAAATTTGTCTTAAATATGTACAGCAGATTGTTCAGGACACAGACCAGTGCAGACTAGTATAACTTGGAATGGAATATAAAATATGGAACAGTAAATCAACTCATTTCTGTATAGGAGGTGTAAAAGTCTGTTTACACACTGTAGGCACCCACGGTATGAACAGACACCCAAGACATTATAAACTATTTAAAATGGCAGTGATTGTTTATTTACATGTACATCACAATACAACACATAAATCAATACTACTACAATACATCATTAAGGCAAAAAAATAAGAACACAATTAAGTGTGTGTTTTTGATGGAGGTACAGGAAGATGGTGTTTTGATGGAGGTATGTGTAAATGGTGTTTTTGATGGAGGTACAGGTAGATAGTGCTTTTGATGGAGGTACAGGTAGATGGTGTTTAATGGAGGTATGGATAGATGCTGTTTTTTATGGATTTGTGCATAGTGTTTTTGATGAAGGTACGGGTAGATGGTGTTTTTGTTGGAGGTACAGGTATATATATATTTTTTAATGGAGGTACAGGTAGATTGTGTTTTTGATGGAGATATGGGTAGATGGTATATGGTGTTTTTGATGGCGGTATGGGTAGATGGTGTTAAATGGATTTATGGATAGATGGTGTTTTTGATGGAGGTACGAGTAGATGGTGTTTAATGGAGGTATGGGTAGATGGTGTTTAATGGAGGTACGGTGTTTCCTGGTGGGTGTTTCTTCCTGCACCATCTCCAACTGTGCCCTTCTGACTCAAACATCTTTCAGCACAGCACTGACTTAAATGAAACACTAAAACATTAATAAGCTCCAGATCTGTTTCCTTGCTACATGTACAGACCAGTCTGATCCTCATCAGAACTGGGGTCATATGAGATCAAAATCTAAAATCAGGTAAAATCTGAAGCAACTCAGGAGAATTTAACACAGTGACGCCATTTTTCTTTAAGCAAATAAACAGGCCTGTTTATTGTTCTTGTATTGACTATTTCAGCAGATTTCCATAACTCCACAAACACAGTATTTTGGCCTAAGACTTTTACACAGTACTATGTATGGCAGACATAACTGTACTATACATATCAGACATAGCTAATTAAAAATTAATGAAGATCTACTCCTTCTGCAGCATTAATAATGTAGATCTACTCCTTCTGCAGCATTAATAATATAGATCTACTCCCTCTGCTACATTACCATCAAAAAATAAATATTTGTAGAAACTGACAAAAACATTTTCTCATCTGATTTATTGTGTCCAAGGTCCTTAATAATTAAATGTAGATGGTCATTTAACCAATGTCTATATTCCTGTAGTTCATCCGTGCCTGTTTGCCAGCAGCAAAACTTTGGCAGCAAACTCATGTAAAATGTCTATTAAGCTTTATAAACCCTATAAAATATGCCAATCACATTACTATCAGACCACTAAATTCTTGAAGAACACTTTCTCATGTACCCATTCTATGGCTTTCAATTTTATTCACTGTAGGAATTCTGAGAAATGGGATTGCAAACTCCTGTTAAATGTGCATTCATTTCCTTATATACAACTTGTAAAATTAACTAATCAAATTGTTATTTAAGAACACTTCCTTATATGCTCATGATTTTGTAAATTTAAAGTGTCTTTACTGCAGGAATTTGGAGTAATGAAATGAAAAATATGTTTGAAATAACCCTTCCAGATTGTGGTTATATCTTGTTCCTCATACTCATACTACTGGAGGCCTGGGAGTTTAAAGATGTAGTGCAGTATTTTGCTGTTCCTGTTGTGCTCTTCTGCACTGAGGTTGAGGATGTCCTGTCTGGGATCTGATGGAGGCTGTTCTACAGCTTAGGGGTCACAGCCCCAACTGCTCATATCTCCACTGGCACAACCTTGGTGTTAATTTCCACCATCTCTTTATTGATTCTTTGTTTCCCTGCTATTAATCCAACTTATCATATTCCTTCTATTAGATGTTTCCATCACTTGGGACTGCGACATCTATTACCACTGCTGTTCTCTGCATCTCGCCCACTATCACAATATCTGGTTGCTTTACTACTCCTTGTTTATGTCTGTCTAGATTTCATGGTCTCACAGGATATTAGTCTTGTTGTTCTCCATCACTCTGTGCTTCTTCACATTTGGTCTCCAGCTCATATGCCATGCATATGTTTCTGTATATGATCTGCCACTTGCATGTTTATTTCAATGTTTGCTTTCTTTGCCAGCATCTTGCATCCTGGTACTAGGTGCTAGATCACCTCAGAGGTTCATTTGCACAGACTACATCTTGGGTCTTCTCTGGTGCTATACACCTCTGCTTCATCTGCCTAGTGCTTAGTGTTTGATCTTGTGCTGCCATGATTACTGACTCTGTGCTGTCCTTCAGTTCTGCCTTTTCCATTTATTGGAAGGATTGTCTTTAGTCGACAACTTCTGCTATCACTTGGCGCTTTGTTTCATTGAGGGGCATCTCTTTCCATGGAACCTCCTCTACTTCCATGGTGAGCCCATCTGACATCTCACTGAGGCACACCATCAGCTCATCCTTGGGGGCCATTGCTTAGATGTATTCATGAACGTTTCATGTCTCACCCTGGACAGTGGATTTGTTAGTCAACTTCACCCTCATTCCTTTTGCTATTTGCAGCTTTTGGGTGGAGTGCTCCATACATTGTTTCCTGGCCTTGATGTTGGCAGCTTGCAGTTCTTCTCTTTGCCAGCTTATCATGCCTGCTGGATAGCTGATGACTGGCATGGCATACGTGTTATGGTCATGATCTTATTGTTCCCAGTCAACTGAGTCTTGAGGACTTGCCTTACCCTACAGAGGTACTTGAATGTTGCCGTCCATCTCATTACCTGTGTTGCTTTACTTTGGAACTCCTTGCTGAAAAATCCCTCAACCTGATTTGAAGAGCAGCCTACAGGAATATCTTCATTAAAAACCATTTTTATCTTAGAGAATGAAATGTCCTTCCTTCCTCCTAGATCTCAGTTCTTCACACTGCTCCTGGATGAAGCTCTGCTACTTGTGAGTTTTTCCAAACTCTCCATTATACCATGCACTTCATGCTGGGAGACTAAAATCTCTTTTGAACCTTTAGGTCTCACAGGTTCTTAAAACTCAGATTATATTTCTGAGTAATAAACATTTATAATCTCATTGATTATATTGTTATATAATTATATTGTTATTATATTGTTATAATAAGATCATCAACCAGGGAAACACCATGGTCATTAGAGAGCTGCAAAGCAGAGTGGTGGGAGGTTGGCTGGCTCTCACATTTGATAGAGGACTGCTCTTTAAAAGAACTCATGAATATGGCCTGAAGATACCTATGCACCTTCTTAAACAAGCCAGAGTTTGTTGGAACTTCTGAAATATCAGATCCACTTAGGCTACATGGGGATGAAACCCAAGAAAATGAATCAAGGTCACTAAATATAGTAGGAGAGTCAGTTTCACTCTCTATCACGCTTGATTCAACAAGCTTATCCAAAGCATCAACAATTGTTTCTGCAATATTAGCAGCAGCACACTGCAAGTCTGTTGATGACACTGATAGTGCTTTGTCCTGTGCTAAGGTTCAAATCAGTTTGGGTGGCTGTACCTCGTGCTATCTGCAGTGATGCATTTGTGCACTCACTACCTGACTGTGGTAAGGAATCTCGGAGACGTCGTTGTTGCTGTGCTGATTTCAGACTGATTTCAGTACTGGGAAGGAGGTGCAGCTGCTGACCTCGTCACTCTGAATCTTTGAGTGCAAACTCAGGCAAACTCTGGCTTGCCTGACATATTTCAGATGAACTGCACTTAGCAGGCTGCATCTCATTCTTATATAAATCCAGGATTTTGCAGATGTCCTCATCAGTGCAGGAATCACCATGACCCTGCACTCTTGGTGGACTGCAGCACTGCAACACTTTTTGCAATACCAGATTCCCTTGCTACAAAACAGCAAAAAAAAAAGGATCTCTGCTATGACTTCAGTGTCAGAATGCGTAATTGGACTTTTATCCAGTGCAACTGGAGTGCGTGTGGAGGATAGGCTGGACCTGCCTGAAGAGCTCCACAGTTCAGTCATCGAGGCTGTGTATGAAGAGCTCCTCAGAAGAATTAAGGCCAGGAAGAATGTCAATGTGACCAAAGCATTTGTTACGACCTTGTCTAGGCTGTGAGGCCGTAACAAGGAAAATGAAATGTAAATGGCTAACAGAATGTAAGCTGTAAAAAGTGAATAGCAATAAAACAAACAAAAGCACAAATGGAAGTCTCCTTTTGGTGTATTTCACAGAGGATATTATTTACAAACAATCTTACTGCTGCAATGTCTTCAGCAGTGACCCAGGCCAAAACAATAAACAAAATCCACACTAATGGAAGAAAAATACACACTAAATAATCCCAACAAACTAAAGAAACATACAACAGACTTTCTTAACTACCTGACAGATAAACAGAAGCAAAACCCACACCCAACAAAAATGGCAGTCACTCCCTACCACCAGTATCCAACACCAAAGTACCAAACAAAACAATATTTACACTCTCTGTCCAATATCTACAGGTATATGTGCAACAGCTACTGAAGCAGAAGAGGCGAAGCCAAAGCACAAAGTCCAAAAATGGGGAAAACAAGGTCATACACAAGTCATACAAAATTGCAACCAAAAGCCAAACAAACCAACAAAACTGTGTGTCTTCCCTCTTCCCTTCCTCCCTTGTGGGAGGGGCCATTAAATAGCAGGAGCAGTGAGAACTGTGTCCCTTAGTAAGCAGAGCACTACGGGCTGTGAGCCCCATACTGGGAGAACGGCTCCAGCAGATCCCAGGAGCAACATCTGAGATCTCCAGAAGATCACAGTCTAATTATTAGTTCTGTTGTATGTTTCTATAGGATTCATGACAATAGGTGTTACTAATGTTAGTATAGCAAATTATTGAGTTATAAACTGGGGGTAGGCAGGAATAAACTAGGTAGAGGCAGGGGTAAACTGGAGAGAGGAGGGGTAAACTGGATAGAAGCAGGGGTAAACTGGAGAGAGACAAAGGTAAACTGGAGAGACACAGGGGTAAACTGGAGACAGGAGGGGTAAACTGGAGAGAGCCACAGGGGTAAACTGGAGAGCCACAGGGGTAAATTGGAGAGCCACAGGGCATAGATAATATGTTTATCCATCCACATACTGTTTGTACAGCTTTTCAGATGTAATACCAAACACATACAAAAAAAAAAGTCAATTCTAACATTGTACTGTCGTGATTCAGTGTGTTGTGGTTCCTAGAAGAATGATTTTCTATAGATGTGTGTTGTTCAGTAGTGAGTGAGTGTGATGGGGCATCTCTCCTGCACAGAGTGTGTCATTGTGCTGTATCACATCCTCCCCCTCAACACCTGCAGTAGGTCCCAGCTGCAGCAGTGCAGTCTCTGTGCAGTCTGACTGAGGGAGGTTTTTGTACGACTCTCTAACACTGTGTGAACACCCAGCTACTACTAATGTAATGTGCACCCAGACAGTAATAATCTCCTGCATCTTCAGTCTGGACTCCTCTGATGGTCAGAGTGAAGTCAGATCCAGATCCACTACCACTGAAACGAGCTGGAGTTCCTGACTGTAAGTTAGTAGCATAGTAGATCAGGAGTTTAGGAGCTTCTCCAGGTTTCTGCAGGTACCAGTGTAAATAGTTATTATTATACACTGCAGGGTTTGTTCTACAGCTGATGGTGACTGTGTCTCCTGGAAGAGCAGATTTCACTGCAGGAGTCTGAGTCACAGTAACCTGAGCATGGCAGTCTGAAAAAAAAAATCACTAATTTAATCAGATAAATATATACCTCATCCACATATACCTGATATGTTGTGTTTTCTGTGGCTGGTTTCTTCTTATTCAGATGCCATGTGAAATATAAAGTTGTGTTACCTTGAGTCCAGAGGAGCAGTGTGCAGATGAAGATGGGGATCAAAGTCATGGTTGCTGTGGGTGAAGTTTCTGGGGCAGGCAGCTCTCAGTCATGAAGTGTTAAACTCACAGGACTATAAACACTCCCAGAGCACTGAAGCAGGTGCTGCACATGCAAAGTTTCCTCTCTACACAAATTACCATCTACCAATTACTCTCTGTGGCCTCTCTGTATTATTACACATTTACCAAATACTCTCTTTGGCCTCTCTGTATTAATACACGTCTACCAAATACTCTCTGTGGCTTCTCTGTATTAATACACATCTACCAAATTCTCTGTATTACAGTTTCTTATGATTTGTTTCACACTATAATAAAAAATAACACATTTAGTGAAATCTGACAGTCAGATAGCAAAACCTCATCCCAGATCTGCACAACTATAAGCATATTCTCAGCCTCAGACTTTAATCAAAGCATTACACACACACAACTTCTACTAAACACACTTCTCTACATTAGACAGAAATCTAACATGACATCATTTCTACTAAACATTCTTCTCTACATTAGACACAGAAATCTAACATGACGTCACTTCCACTAAACACACTTCTCTACATTAGACACAGAAATCTAACATGACATCACTTCTACTAAACACACTTCTCTACATTAGACACAGAAATCGAATACAACGTCACTTTGCCTTTGAAAACCTCCCACCTGTGAACCAACTGAAAAAAACACAGCTGTCAAATGAACTTGGGATGATTAATTGTGATGATCACGTGGGTGATTAATTGTAAACTCACAACTGAAGTGTAAGCATTATAAAATGAAACAGGTGAGTTTATCTGTCTTTAAGTAAAAGACCTGTGGCATGAACATATGCAGGTATGTAATGTATTCATGTGATGTGTTCACTTCAATATTGTTTGCTGCACACAACCTTTTTACATGTACGTTTCTAGCAGGTTGATGCAATGTTATCTGGACTTCACCTGACAAACGTAAGAAGAGGGACAAACATCATTGGCCACAAAGCTATTTAGAATGTCGAGGGCCAACATGGTGGTATCATCACAATGTGGCTGTAATCACACAGAATGGAGTCATCCATCGCCACGGCAACCTGGGTCCTTACAACAACACAGTCTAGACACTCACTTTAGACAGACTACACACCATGATCACAGTCCACACATTCACGTTAGACAGACTACACACCATCATCACAGTCCACACATTGACATTAGACAGACTACACACCAACATCACACCAGAAAACCAGGTGGATGCAGAGCAGATGAGACACATTGTCATTGTTATTGTATAAATTATTGTACAGCTTTGATTGAAGTGTTTGATTTTGCAAATAAACTGAGGTGTTCTGCTACTTTTGTGTGACTGTGTGAACTGTGTGTAGTGTTTGACAAAATGAGCCCTAAAAAAACTGCAATAATAAAATTGCAATATACCAAATTCCTCCTCTCTTAGCTGACATGACAATACAAAATATACTATATTATTAATATTCATTAAATATTAGTTTAGGTGGAGATGGGAAAAGTAATTAATTTTTTTTTAAATGATTAATTTCTGAAATATGAAGCTTAGGGTTGTTGTTGCTGTGTACGTATGTGTGTGTGTATGTGTGTGTCAGAGGTTTTTGAATGACAGCTTCATTAGAATGTATCACTATGGGTGACTTGTGGATGAGGCAATAAACTCAGTGTGAGTGGTAAGCTGGACTGTGGACGTCTCAGAGGTGCAGGAGGGAGTTCTGACCAGTGCAGGAGAACAGAATGCAGCAGCTCTGTTTGTATTCTGTTCTGTGTCCTGGCATTTCTGTTACTTCCACTGAAATAAAGCTTCATTTTGGACATTGTCTGCTCTTTTATAAGAGATAAACATCTTTAATAATGTTACCAGACAGTTTCTTGGTAATGGGACAAGCAGGAATGATTACTACTTTAAACAAATATGACGCTTTTACCCTGTGATTCAACTTTCGGTGCTTTGTTGTAAACTTCATTTTTATGCATATTTTCCAATTTCAAGTTGAGTGGTTAATGATTTTAAGCATATCAGGTGATGTGTATTTGTGTAATGAGGGAGGGTGTGGGATCAACACCCTATAAGAAGCTGTGCATAATTATTAGGCAGCTTCTTTTCCTCATGCAAAAAGGGGCCCAAAAAAGAGATTTATCTGACTCTGAAACATCAAAAATTGTAAAAAGTATTTGAGAGGGATGCAGCACTCTTAAACTTGCTAAGATATTGGGGCATGATCACAGAACTGTCAAACATTTTGTTGCAAATAGTCAACAGGTTCACAAGAAACGTGTTGAGAAAAAAGATTCAAATTAAAGATTAGAGAAGAATCAAATGTGAAGCGACCAGCAACCCATTATCCTCCAGTACTGTCATATTCCAGACCTGCAACCTACCTGGAGTGCCCAGAAGTACAAAATGTTCAATACTCAGAGATATGACCGAGTGAAATGTCACATAAGGTGAAATGTCAAGACTGGGCCAAGAAATATCTGAAGATATCTGATATCTGATTTTTCAAAGGTTTTATGGACTGATAAGATGGGAGTGACTCTTGACAGATCAGTTGGATGGACCCCTGGCTGGATTGGTATTGGGCACAGAGCTCGACTTCGACTCAGACCCCAGCATTGTGGAGGTGAGGTACTGCTATGGGCTGGTATTATTAAAGATGAGCTAGCTGGACCATTTATGGTTGAAGATGGACGCAAAATCATCTCCCAAACCTACTGCCAGCCTTTCGAAGACACTTTCTACAAGCAGTGGTAAAGGGAAAAGTCTGCATCTTTCAATGAGACCATGATTTTTATGCAGATGTAACGGCACTCCGGTCTGTTCCATGTGGACAAACAGCAGGGCCGAATATTAGAGGGATAACGTGGACAGTACAAGGGGTTTGAAAGACTTTTATAGTAATTACACTGTTAATAGAGGGAACAAACTTGCTGAAGTTCTGTAAAGTAATAATTGTAATTGTCTTGTAATTGTCTTACATTGTTCAGGGTGGCCAACTGTTAATGTATATGTGTAGAGTTAATGCATATGTCTAGATAACTACTAGAGTTAATGTATATGTGTAGATAACTACTAGAGTTAATGCATATGTGTAGATAACTACTAGAGTTAATGCATATGTGTAGATAACTACTACAGTTAATGTATATGTGTAGATAACTACTAGAGTTAATGTATATGTGTAGGTAACTACTAGAGTTAATGTATATGTGTAGATAACTACTAGAGTTAATGTATATGTGTAGATAACTACTAGAGTTAATGCATATGTGTAGATAACTACTAGAATTAATGTATATGTGTAGATAACTACTAGAGTTAATGCATATGTGTAGGTAACTACTAGAGTTAATGTATATGTGTAGATAACTACTAGAGTTAATGCATATGTGTAGGTAACTACTAGAGTTAATGTATGTGTGTAGATAACTACTAGAGTTAATGCAAATGTGTAGATAACTACTAGAGTTAATGTATATGTGTAGATAACTACTAGAGTTAATGTATATGTGTAGATAACTACTAGAGTTAATGCATATGTGTAGATAACTACTAGAGTTAATGTATATGTGTAGATAACTACTAGAGTTAATGCATATGTGTAGATAACTACTAGAGTTAATGTATATGTGTAGATAACTACTAGAGTTAATGCATATGTGTAGGTAACTACTAGAGTTAATGTATATGTGTAGATAACTACTAGAGTTAATGCATATGTGTAGGTAACTACTAGAGTTAATGTATATGTGTAGATAACTACTAGAGTTAATGTATATGTGTAGATAACTACTAGAGTTAATGCATATGTGTAGATAACTACTAGAGTTAATGTATATGTGTAGATAACTACTAGAGTTAATGCATATGTGTAGATAACTACTAGAGTTAATGTATATGTGTAGATAACTACTAGAGTTAATGCATATGTCTAGATAACTACTAGAGTTAATGTATATGTGTAGATAACTACTAGAGTTAATGCATATGTGTAGATAACTACTAGAGTTAATGCATATGTGTAGATAACTACTAGAGTTAATGCATATGTGTAGATAACTACTAGAGTTAATGTATATGTGTAGATAACTACTAGAGTTAATGCATATGTCTAGATAACTACTAGAGTTAATGTATATGTGTAGATAACTACTAGAGTTAATGCATATGTCTAGATAACTACTAGAGTTAATGTATATGTGTAGATAACTACTCGAGTTAATGCATATGTGTAGATAACTACTAGAGTTAATGTATATGTGTAGATAACTACTAGAGTTAATGCATATGTGTAGATGTAGATATATTTACTATAATAAGGTAACGGGAGTTTGGCTTCAAAGCATGTACTTGTTTTGTTCAGCGGTTGTAAGGGGACAAGTCAAGCGTAGTGCCCCGAATTGAGGGGGAGTTGTAGTTTTGGTTCACGTTATTGGAGCAGGTAATTTTCTAAATAGAAAGGAGGACGATAAACTTGTGACTACTGGCTCTGTTTGGATATGGGTATATTTTATTTTCCTAAGAGAATATTTGGATAATGGGAAAATGTTTTAAATTTAAATGTTTTGAACCATAGGGGAGAGATATTATGAATTCTAGATTATGAAGTATCTAGAATTGTTCGTTCTAAGGGGCAAAGATTAAATATAAGGAGTGGCGTTGGAATGCAAGGGAGAGATTGAATGCCATAATTGGATGTATGTTAAGTTGCCTTATTTGGGTATAATTCTTTGTTGGCCTTGATGACTGAATTTATTTTTTTATCTCTATGGTTTTTTGGATTTTTTTTTTTCTTCTTATGGCATCATGCCCCTCTCACTGGACTTTTTGAATAAATCTTCATCATTGGCATACTTACTACTGGAATCATTTTGACTGATAGACATACAGTCCTGAAGATGTTCAGAGGAGGCTGCAGTGTCTCGGCCAAAGAAAGTAGGTGAAACCAACTGACTAGCTACAAATTTGGCTGCACTGTGGCTCAGCAAGGGTTTAACAGACTCCTCTACAAATATATCTGACGCTGAAATTGGCCTCTCACAAACAGTGCCATCCTCTCTGATGGTTGGAAGTACTGCAGACAGTAGAGCACACTCACAGATTCAATGAGTTTAACAGGTGAGGAAGCCTGTGCCTCTCTTGAAAATGATTCCTGTATCCCATGGAGCAACCCCAAAACCTTCTTCTGCATGGTTCTGTAAATACTCAGGGGAGCAGAGAAGGAACCCTTTTGTTTTGGGCTTGGTCCAATTACAGTGCTAGCATTCTCAGACATGGCAGCTGAACTCTATGAAACACCTTCAGTTTCCTTCTTCAGCTTTTCTTCTTCACTGAGACCTGCTTCTATCCCACGTGCAATAACAACTGTTGGGCACAGCGAGATAGCAGATTTTGTGACTGATCACAATGGTTGTGCACAAAATCCCAAACTCTGGTCATTGTATTTGGCTGTTAGGGAAAGATGGATGTGTGTATAAATGTGTTCCAGGTACACTGCCAGGATTTCCACCCTGTTTAAGACTCTGCACCATTCCTTGCGGTTTTCCAGCCAACTGTATCAGCTATTTAAAAGTCCCTCCCACAAGAAAGGGAGAGACAGAGAAAGGAGACTGTGTGTTAGTTAGGAGTTTGTTTGGCTGTGATTAAAAATTTGTATGTTTTGTGTATGACCTTGTTTTTCTCCATTTTTGGACTTCATCTTTGGCTTCGCCCCTCCTGCTTCGGTAGCTGTGTATATATACATATATGTAGATTGTGTAAAGAGTGAAAGAGTGTAAATATTGTTTGTTTGGTACTTTGGTGTTGGACACTGGTGGTAGGGAGTGACTGCCATTTTTGTTGGGTGTGGGTTTTCTCTCTGTTTATGTATCAGAGAGTTAGGAAAGTCTTTTGCATGTTTCTGCTATTATTAGGATTAGTGTGTAGTTTTATTTCATTAGTGTCGGTTTTGGTTATTATTTTGGCCTGGGTCACTCCTGAGGGAATTGCACCAATAAGATTATTTGTAAATGATAACCTCTGTACAATACACTAAAAAAAGCTTCCATTTGTGTTTCTGTTTGTTTTGTTGCTGTTCCTTTTTTTCACAAATTCTATTACATTAGCCATTTGCACTTCTTTTAGCTTGATACGGCCTCACAGCCTAGACGGGGGCGTAACAGTGGCGTATACTTCATCAAAGTCATCCATTCCCAGGAAACATGTTACCCATGTTTAGCACACATATGCTTAAACCCCATTCTCGTGTACCATATCATAATGAATAATACAGAACTGAAGGTCAGATAATGATCATACTCACTGCTCATATTTATGACTTCTCCCAACGTTCAGATGGCTCAGACCCCTACTGGGTCTTCTGAGCAGTTTGTCCCACAGGGTCTGGTGCTCCCAGATCTATCTATCTATCTATCTATCTATCTATCTATCTATCTATCTATCTATCTATCTATCTATCTATCTATCTATCTATCTATCTATCTATCTACCTATCTATCCCTCTCTCTCTCTCTCTCTCTCTCTCTCTCTCTCTCTCTCTCTCTCTATATATATATATATATATATATATATATATATATATATATATATATATATATAAATTGTTCCACAGGTAGGATAGACTGGATGGATATATATTCTTCACATAAAATTAATTCAGTTGTAATATGTTGGACAAGTTATCGTTAAAAAGTATTATTAAATAACACATTAACAAGTTTCTTTATTCAACAACTGATCTTTATATTTCTCATTCATGTTCAGACATTCTTGCATCAAGCCTGTAATTCAGATACGAGTTGTCTGTATTCTCAGTAAAACCCATTTAATAATGTGCAATGTACCCAATAAATGTCCATTCTATAGGCCCAGCCTACCAGATATGTGCAGCATCCTGAACATTTATGGTGTTATGATCTTCCCAATAGTCGAGAGAACAGTTTTAAATGTGAGACCCTTCTAAAACAGATTAACAATTTTTTCATGACCACAGGATGTGTCTTTTGACATGGTTGTTTAATAAATGAGAAGCTACTCACTGCATCAGTTAGGGTTAAATAACTTGTTGCCAGCTGAACCATAATCACCCACACAGTAATTTGCCAATGGGAGGCTCTTACCTATTTGCTTAGTTAAATACAGGTGGTGACCTTTTTTTTGTCCAGGCAGTGTATATGGAGTTTTAAGCATCCCTCATTTGTATATGTATTAGCGTTGATGTAAACAAGGATATTATTGGAAAAATACTTTTAAATTCAAACAATCCATGGTTTTCAAACGTATTTCATTCTTAAAAATCTACTCCTCAAAATAATCGATTTGAGTGAGTAACGGTGCTTTTGTTATTTTTGCAGTGGTGTATTGTGGTGGGTAGCATCTAGCTTGTATAGTTCCATATTTACAAATCAACAGTTGTTTCACACAATAGGACATGAAATAAATTCCTATCCGCTGTTAGAAGTGAATTTAGTCGGATTAAATGATCAGATTTCAAAAGTGGCCTCTATTGGCGGTAACTGCTGAGTGATACGAGCCTTTATGTAGAGCGCAGCGCTTGTGACGTCATCGAACAATGGCGTCACTCAAACGCTGGCGATAAAGACTTTTATGTTTTTGTTCAACAATAGGCAGAGGCACAGGCAGAGAAGCAAAGACTGCAACAACTGTGTTAAACTCCTGCCTCTTCATTTGCAGCTCTAACTCACGCAGCCATATCAGTAAGTGAAGGTCTTCCAGTTTGGATGGAGACTCCTCTGATTCTACGCCCAACTCTGACTGTGGTTCATCCCCACCACTAGCCTCTGCTGAAGGTGGAGATGTCATTGGTTGAGCTGGAACCCAGGGACCTCATTTCTTTATGGCAGGATACCCTCCACTACCGAGACTTCCTAAAAAACAGCCTTCACCTCCACCTCGAGGTATCGCCACATCAAAGAAATCCTCTGTAGTGTGAAGTGTTACAACACCTATCAAACACCTCCAAATTAGTGCAGAGTGAGAATTCCACTATTGTGAAAGTATCCATCCTAACACAACAGCCAACAATAAACTCACACCCCCCAGACAAAGTGAAAAAATGCCAGACAAAGCACACAAACAAAAAAGGGATGAGCCCTTAATTTCTGTTATGACCCAGTCCAGGTAGGGTCTGTGACAGAAATGAGCAAATGATTAGCTGGACTTAAATGGCAAATGCAACTGAATGTGAATGATGGATATGTGAGTAAACTAAATGGAGCAAATCAGAGATGAATCAGTGACTGTTGTATATTGATACATGATATAAGAGTGTAATACAATAGGCACAAATAACACCAAACAGACTTCAGGTGGGTCAACACTGAAAATGGTAAATCAGCAAACACAAATAAAGAAACTGACTGACCAAAGTGGAACTGCATAACCTAACGAAAACAAAATGAGAAAACCAAAACACATACACACTTTCCTATCTCCCTCACCAGACACAAAACAGAGACAAACCCAAAACTGCAAAACAAACAGCAGCCCACCCTACACCTGGTGTGAAGTGACACACGTGAACACAAACTATATGCACTAGAATATAGACACTGTATACACTATATACACTAGATATAAGGGCAACAGAACAAGCAGAAGGCCAAAGCGAATCTCACTGTGGAAGTAGACTAACAGGATCAGAGCACAGAACACTCAAAACAGCAAAGAACAAACACACAAATGAAAACACAAGGTTGAGCATGAAACTTCCTAATACCGTCTGTAGGACCCTTTTATACCCGTAGGAAGGGAAGACGTGGCACGTGGGTGACGTCATCGCCAGGTATGTGGACGTCAGGGTCTTCAGCTGTCTGAGAGGATTAAGGACTCAGTGAGGAACCGGAAGGTCTCAGTGGGGAGGAATCAGATACACTGATCCTGGATCAGATCATGCACATGGATAATCTGTTTAATCCACTGAAGCCTTAGGGCATTGTCTCTGTTTTTGCATATTTTCTTAAATTCAGTTTAAAGGTTATAATTACATTTAGTTATTTCTGAACAAAAATGTAGTCTTTTCAATTTATGATATGCTTACTTATCAAGTTCCTAGTACAATTACTGCAATCTGGACTTTCAGATCATTGTAGTGCTTTCTCAAGAACCAGTGGAGGGCAGCCTCACATTGTTCAATGCATCTTAAATTTTGTTTGTTTATAGTGTCACTCTCTGTGACTGTTGTTTTTGTTGATTCTTTGGTTTCATATTTGTTTGTATTGAAGATGCTGCCAAACAAAATCAAGGTAGTAAATAAATAAATATTTTATTGGATCATTACTTGGTTATATAGTTGAATTTCACAGTAAAGTTAACAGGGCCGTTCAGATAGAATCTTTACTTTTCCCAGCATTGATTATTGGTTTTGTAAAGTTATATTGACACGTCCCAAAAAAGAACTCTCAAAACGTTATTTTACAATAAAATATTTTTTAACATTTTAGTGAACAGATATTTTGATAATACAAATTAAGACTAATTTTAACATTCGAAAAACGAACCAAAGGAAAAATATATGGGCTGCAAGAAATTCAATTTTTAGTCTTTCTAATGCCTAGATATTTCTCTGCATAATTGTAGCAGTTCATTATTGTTTTGTAAAAGGCTTTCTAAAGGTCAGAGTGAGCGGCTTCTTTACAGCAGGAGGTTTTTGTACGACCACTGAGCGAGCTTGTATCACTGTGGAGCACTTTTGGTGGCGGCACAAAACTCTCAGTTGGACGTAAGTAACTTTCACTGCTTATCCAAAACTTGGTATTTTCTGAAATAATAATCGATATGTTTGATCTTTGATAATGATGGAGACTTAAAACAAGTTGCGGTTGCATTTCTTGTGGTTTAAGGTGCAACAGCTATTACGAGGTAATTTATCTAAATAATATAATGTATGTTTGTATTTTGTTTAATTATTTTAAAAATCTGAAAAGCGTTTGGCTAAGTTTATGAGTTTTCTAAAGCATTAATGTCGAAGCTCCATATTACGCGGTATATAGTGGAGAGAGCGGCGTGTTTAGATCAGGAGGTTTTTGTACGGACAGTAAACGAGATTGTAGCTCTGTGGTGGACTTTCGGTGGTGGAACAAAACTGTCAGTTGGACGTAAGTAGACTTTAAGTTTTCTTCACAATTAATCCACGTTGTCTAAGCACGTCAATATGCCCGGTGGTTCTGTAAACCACCCGTAATCTTTTATAGACTAATTGTGACTTTTTTAAGTATCTTCCTATATAATAACCGTTGCTATGTCGTTAGCAATATAGACTTTTTAATTTATACCGATGGAAAGTTTCGTTCAGTAGTAAAAACATACATGTTTCAGAAATATCTCTCAACAAGCCTTCATCTGCATGCTGGGTTTATTTTAAAAGGTAGTAATGTCGGTGCCTGACTGGATTTTATCGGTGCAGTTCACTTATACCGTAATACTCGCATACCTAAGATCAAAACGTTGGCTGTTACAAATACTCAAATTCTTATATTATACATCTAGAACACAATAATGTATGTCTTTAGATAAATTATCTTGACCTGGATGTTGCCTTAAATGTTGTTATTAGCGTACAAAAATATGAAGAATATCTCTAAAAACACAATTTTTGTAATCTATTGCTATGAATCTACAGAGTCTACATATATCTAACGCATGAACAATAACGATATAAGTCTGAAATAGTTTAAAGGGAGCACCGAATTCAGTTTCATACACAGTTTTAGAGGGACAAAACTCTTGGATTTAAGTTAATTTCACTCCTTACTCAAAATTAATTTAGTTTCTGTCTTTGTTTTTCTATCTTTATTTCTAATTGTATATTGTATGTATGTAGTATGTTTAATAACTTCTTTCATTACAAAAAAAGAAAAGAAAAACAAGCATCTTTGGGGTTGTATCGTTCACTAACTCTGAAGCAAAACTACGGCGCTGTAAAGAAAGGAGACGGCAGTGTGTTTAGAGCAGGTTTATGTACGGACCTTAAACGAAGTTAGTGTGGAGGACACTGGACGTAAGAAGAACTTCACTTTTTATTCCCAGTAAATCACAATTTTAAGTAGGTATAGTTTGTAATAAAGGTCTCTTTATTAAAGCGCATTAAAGGTCATTTTATTAGCCTAACCGTAGCAGTGTCGTTATGAGCTTTTAGTGTAACTCGAGTCACATTTTTATCGTTTTTTATCAAAAGCATAAATGTTTCAGCAATATCCCTCATCAATCCTTAATGTATGTATGATTATAAATTGTAATGGTTTAAATGTTTCATGAATGAAATATAGCCAGTTTTAATGTTCAGGGAAAATAACATGGAAAATAATGCTTGCTGATGTAATACATTTTTGACTTCAGTTCCACAAAAAAATAAATGAATAAATAAATTAAATAAAATAAAATAATATAAATAATAAAAGAGGAAGTGAAACACAACTGATTTTCCTGCTAACGGTTCCTGCCTGTCTGAGCTGTAGACCGTGTTGTGTCTCCTAGGTGACGCCCCGCCCACCCTCACGGTCCTGCCCCCCTCCAGTGTACAGCTGCAGCAGGAGAAGGTCACACTCGTGTGTCTGGCCAACAAGGGCTTCCCCTCAGACTGGAAGCTGAGCTGGAAGGTGGCTGGTAGCAGCTGGAGCTCGGGGGTGAGCCAGAGCTCCGGGCTTCTGCAGAAGGACGGCCTCTACAGCTGGAGCAGCACCCTGACCCTCCAGAAGGAGGAGTGGCTGAAGAAGACAGTGACCTGTGAGGCCACCAAGGACTCCCAGTCTCCTGTCACACAGACACTGAGTAGAGAGCAGTGTGCTGAGGCGTGAAACTCCCACATGTGTACTGAAGTGTTCTCCTCTCACTCATTAATGTGCTGTCTTTTAGATAGTCTGTGTTTATTACTCAAATGTTCCTCTGTTTATTGGTCAAAGTGAAATAAAAAATGTGAACAAACAACATTATAGTCTTAATTGAAGATTCTTTGCCAACATTGCACATAACAAGAAATGCCGTTAAAGTGCTAATTGTCTGTACTGCAGAAGTCCGTGTGTGTAATGAGTTATAGGATTAACTTTGATAATGTTGCTATTTGACCACTCTTGGTAAAGTTTGTTAAGGAACCAGGAAATAAGATGACTCAACATAAGTTTCATTCACTAGAAACTGTAATGTGTAAGTCAGTGTATTTTTGGAACATCATGGAGTGGGTGCTAAAACATCTTTGGTCCTCTCCATATACCATAATATTATTATTGTTTGTAAATGTATGCCTGAAACTAACCGCATATCACTTTTTAACGCACACTGGGCTGTTTTAATAAAATATTGTTATGGGTCCCTTAGGAGGTAATAAAGATGTTTTTTATTGCAAAAGAAAGTACAGGTTTTATATTAAAAAACAACCAACTTTTTATTAAAAACCCACAGTCCTAATATATTTTCCCAATAGATTTTATAATAGAAACTTTATGCTCCAGGCCTCTGGTATCTGTTTAAAATAAAGCTTCAAGCTAAATGTAATAAATGTAACAGTAAATAACTGCTTAATGTTTGGTATGTTTTATATTATTTGAGTCATACAGTGCATTTATGACACAGGCATGTCCTTCACACCAAAGCAAAAGTTTTAGTGTGAGATAGAAGATTTTACTGAATGTTCTTTGGCTGGTGGCATTTAGTAAATTATAGTAAGATTATTAAACATTACCCCCTAAATATATTTACTTTTACACCTTTGATTGTTGGTAATAAACATTTATAATGAACATGAACTGTATTTTTTGGTAGAAGTGTTTCACAGTGGCTGAGAATAATCAGATGAACGCACAGACATGGTGATTAGTGCTTTAGTGTGTGCTTTCATCACCTCCAAACAGGACAGAACCTCCTGAAGATGACTGACACTGCTTTAGCAGTCATGCTACTAGTAGAGATTTCTCTCCACTAATAACTACCTGCTCTATTATAAGAACAACTGTCCCAAGAGACCAAAGGTCTCAGTACTGCAGTGCTGTGACAGGTTTCTGATGCTCCATGCACTGGGTGTGTGTAAATGTGCCTCTGTGGGGTCTTGATAAGCACTAGATAAATTCCATGTGTTGTTCTTTTGTTATAACTGTAGTGTTTTGTCTTCACCTGCTCCAACAGAAACAGAGAGATCAGCTGCTCAAAGAAAAGAGAGAAGGGAGATGTTTGGGAGCTTCTCCAGAATTCCTGAGCAGTTGTAGCTCATAGATTTGTATGTTCAGAGTGTTCAGACTGAGGGAGGTTTTTGTATGACTCTCTAACACTGTGTGAACACTCAGCTACCACTGAGGTAAAATTCACTCAGACACTAATAATCTCCAGCATCTTCAGTCTGGAACTCTCTGATGGTCAGAGTGAAGTCAGATCCAGATCTACTACCACTGAAACAAGCTGGAGTTCCTGACCATAAATTAGTAGTATAGTAGATCAGGAGTTTAGCAGCTTCTCCAGGTTTCTGCAAGTACCAAAACAGATCAACACCATCATCCACTCTGTGGCTGGTCCTACAGCTGATGGTGACCGTGTCTCCTGGAAGAGCAGATTTCACTGCAGGAGTCTGAGTCAAAGTCACCTGACACATGGATTTTGGAAAAAAAACAACAAATATGAAGTCAGTATGAATCATGATTAAACATGAGGCCTGACCTCTGGATTCAGAATGAAAGAAAATGCAGGAATAAGAAAGATATTATGTCTAACTATTATTAAAATACTTAATCATTCACAATTTAATTTTATTCATTCCACTTTTTTAAATCCTACCTTGAGTCCAGAGGAGCAGTGTGCAGATGAAGATGGGGATCAAACTCATGGTTGCTGTGGGTGAAGTTGCTGGGGCAGGCAGCTCTCATTCATGAAGTGTTAAACTCACAGGACTATAAACACTCCCAGAGCACTGAAGCAGGTGCTGCACATGCAAAGTGACCTCTCTGTATTAATACACATTTACCAAATACTCTCTGTTACTGCTCTGTTTTAATACACGTCTACCAAATACTCTCTGTGGCCTCTCTGTATTAATACTCATCTACCAAATACTCTCTGTGACATCTGTATTAATACACATATACCAAATAATCTCTGTGACCTCTGTATTAATACACATATACCAAATAATCTCTGTGGCCTCTCTGTATTAATTACCTCTACCAAATACTATCTGTGGCCTCTCTGTATTAATACATGTCTACCAAATACTCTCTGTGGCGTTTCTGTATTAATACACATCTACCAAATACTTTCTGTGACCTCTGTATTAATACACATCTACCAAATAATCTCTGTGACCTCTGTATTATTACACATATACCAAATAATCTCTGTGGCCTCTCTGTATTAATACACATCTACCAAATACTCTCTGTGGCCTCTCTTTATTAATACACATCTACCGAATACTCTCTGTGGCCTCTCTGTATTAATACATGTACACCAAATACTGTCTGTGGCCTCTCTGTATTAATACATCTCTACCAAATGCTCTCTGCGGTCTCTCTGTATTAATACATGTCTACCAAACACTCTCTGTGGTCTCTCTCTGAAATAATGCCTCCACTGAATACCTTTTACATAACCATATTTAACAGAACCAACCATACTAGAGAACTATAAACTTTATAATATAATGTAATATATAGGTCAAATAGTATTTCTATTTAATATAAACAATGTCAGAAAACTATGGAACAGTGTGCTGATTATTGGATAACTCAAGTTCAAGTTCAAGTTCAAGTTCAAGTTTGGTTTATTTGTCACATACATAGTCATACACAGTATAACTCGCAGTGAAATGGTGGAGAGTGCTCTGTCCACACTGAGGAAGAAGAAAAACGGGTGAATAGAGAAATATATATTCTATATATGTACAAAATATATTAACAATGTATGTACAATATATGTATATTATGATTATATACACAATGCACAATGTATATGGTTCTGTGTATATATATGTACACAATGTACAGAATGTACAGATCCATTTTGTAAAATGGCATATTTACAGTTTTTATGTTACATGGTGGTAATAGAATATATATATATATACAGTTATGCTACATGGTGGTGGTGGTCCCCACAGTTTATCAGTTTCCTTGATTCAGGGCCCGAATGGCCTGTGGGAAGAAGCTCCTCTTCAGTCTCTCTGTCTTGGTCTTCAGGGAGCGAAAGCGTCTCCCTGAACTCAACAGAGAGAAGAGTCTATTGTAGGGATGGGTGGGGTCCTTCACAATCCTCCTGGCCTTGGTCTGGCACCGCTTGTAGTAGATGGTCTGCAGGTCAGGAAGTTTCATGTGAGTGATGCGCTCTGCTGAATGCACTACCCTTTGGAGTGTTTGTCTGTCCTGCTTGGTGCTATTCCCAAACCAGACTGTGATGTTCCCCGTGAGGATGCTCACGATAGTGCAGGTGTAGAAGTTCCGCAGTACTTTGGAGGGCAGTCTGAAGTCTCTTAGGCGTCTGAGGTGGTAAAGACGCTGATGAGCCTTCTTTGCCAGGGAGTTGGTATGGCAGGACCAGGACAGGTCCTGCAAGATGTGAACACCAAGGTACCTGAAACTATCTACTCTCTCCACCGTGGTTCCACTGATCCTCACAGGTTGGTAGTGTCGCTCCTGCTTCTTGCTGCAATCCACGATCAGCTCCTTTGTCGTACTGACGTTTTGGAGGAGATTATTTTCCTGGCACCAATTTTCCAAGTGTTTAATCTCCTCCAGGTAGGTCCTCTCATCATTGTCTGAGATCAGGCCCATGACAAGGGTGTCGTCAACAAACTTGACAATGATGGTGGAGCTGGAAGTGGCTGTGCAGTCGTAGGTGTACAGTGAGTAGAGCAGAGGGCTTAGGACACAACCCTGAGGAGCTCCAGTGCTGAGTGTGAGGGTGGATGAGGCACAGTTGCCCACGCGTAACTAGAACTGATGAACGGATTTATAGAGAATGATAAATAAGAAGTATCTAGTATATTTTATGTAAATATTTCTAAAAGTGTGTGTGGTGTAGTGCTCTCAATCGCTCCTCTGTACAGGATCTCTGTTGTGCCTGCTGTCTACATACTTTCCACAAGGGGCGCTGGTGAGTTGCACAGTGGATGTCTAAGAGAGTGTTCTGACCAGAGTAGAAGAACAGAACTTCTGTTACAGTCACAGCAGCTCACTGACTCTTAGTGCTGCATTTAGGGAAGAGGAGGAGGAGCTCTACCATCTTCCATGATGACCTCAGTCAGCTGTAATGTGATGTAACACACTTACACAGCCCTGAACAATGGAGCTTATAGTCTGAAGAATGCTCTTTTTTCTTAATTCACCACTCAGCTGGTTTTGATTCTTGGGTTTTGCTATCACTGCAATAAGCTTCAATTTGAACATGGTCTGTTCTTGTATTATTTTATTATTCACTATCTGCACTGTAAGATTCTTTGCACTGGAGTGTGTTGTGCTTGAGTAAGTTTGGCTAATGAAAGCTGAACATCTGCAAAAAGTGTTGTTCTATTCTGGGAAGGAGCAGGTTTCTCAGGGCTATAAACACAAATCTGTTTCATCCCACTGCTCTCGCTCTCTTTCACTCTGACTGGTATTCACATTACTAGAGAATAGTTTCAGTTCTTCATTTAATATCTGAACATTATCTACACAGGAAAAGGAAATAATTACCAAAAACACAGTATCAAGATTGAATAAAAATTATGTTCTCTAGTAAGTAAGTTTATATAATGAATATAAAATGTATTTAGCAAATGTCACGGAATGCTCCCCCTCAAGAGTCATGTGGTTTGGGGGGAATTACGTTACGTACTTATCAGAGCACACAAATAGATACATAATATATACAAATACATACATACTATATACAAATAGGTAAATAATATATACAAATTTACAACAGTGGCCAAGTTAGAGGGATCAAACAAGCTCAGAATCAGAGTAAGGGGAAAAAGAGACCAAGCACTGAATCAAATATCAGAACTATCACTAGAACAAACAGGTGTCCAAAATATCATCTTTCTCTTTCTTCTTCCTCCAAAACACTTCCTTATATCATTCCTCTGGGCAGGGCCTTGTTTCAGGACTGGACAGTGAGTATGAAGATCTGTAGAGGAACTCTGGACTGGGTCTGGGGAAACTAACTGGAGAGAACAGAGCTCCACACACACATACATATGACATAGGGGGACACAGGACCTAACTACTGTCTCATGCTCTTCACCTGCAGGTCAACAGCATTAATGTGACTGTCCCCACTTTGAAATCTTAATGAGTTAAATGTAAATGTTCTGATAATCTTGTGTTCCTCAGTGTGGAGGTGCAGGTGTATCCAGTACAGTTCAGAAGCAGCCCTTCACTCTCTGTTCTGTAATGGTGATTTATATCAGTGGATGTGTGGAAGCACATGAACAGACAACACTCCAGTTGTCTGGTAGATGTGGGAACTCTTTAGGAGAAAGGACTTCCTGATGTGGGGACTCTTTAGGAGGAAGGAATTCCTGATGTGGGGACTCTTTAGGAGGAAGGAATTCCTGATGTGGGGACGCTTTAGGAGAAAGGAACTCCTGATGTGGGGACTTTAGGAGGAAGGACTTCCTCATATGGGGACTCTTTAGGAGGAAGGACTTCCTGATGTGGGGACTCTTTAGGAGGAAGAAATTCCTGATGTGGGGACGCTTTAGGAGAAAGGAACTCCTGATGTGGGGACTTTAGGAGGAAGGACTTCCTGATGTGGGGACCCTTTATTAGGAAGGAATCCTGATGTGAGGACTCTTTAGGAGAAAGGATTCCTGACGTGGGGACTCCTTAGGAGAAAGGACTTCCTCCTTCTCTGTGGTTTGTGTGGTTGAGCTGCTACAGGCATTCAGACTGTGATATGTATCTTTTTCATTATCACATTATCATTATGCATCTCACACACACACCTGTGTATGCATGCGTGTGTGTGTGTGTGTGTGTGTGTGTGTGTGTGTGTGTGTGTGTGTGTGTGTGCCTGTGTGTAGGTGTGTATTGATTTTTTTTTCTCCTTTAAGGAGTTTGTGTTTCCATGTATTTCCATTTCCATGTATCCTGTGTTTTAATCTTTATGTATCTTTTGTGTGTAGTTTATGTTTGCTGTGGTTACAAGCTTTTTGGTCTTTAACTACTGTGGAGTTCTCATGCTGAAGGTTTTTGTTGTTTGTTTATGTTTCTTTTGTTTACTTTGCTTCTGTTAGCTTTGGGATCACTGACTGTATTTCCAGTGTGTTACAGCAAGGTTTTGACCACTAGCTGCATAAATCCTTGCACATGTTGTATAACTCCAGGTGAAGTCTGATCCACACTGTGACCAATTCATCCATTTCTGTGATTACCATCATGTGGTTCTCTCACTACTCAGCACAGACATCTGCTGGAATACAAAGTTATTTTCTCCTCTTCTATAAATTATTGTAATGTATTACTGTACTACTGTCCATCATTACAGTAGAAGCTGAGTCTAGTCTGGTTGGTGGAATCCCTTCACTCTTGTAGATCACTGGGTGTTTGCTGTTCTGGATGTGCTTGTGTGATCCAGGAATATGATTAGTCTGCCCCCACAAGGTCAGCATCAGTATTGCACCCTGGTTTGCCTGTTTCCTTATCCTGAGGCAGATAATAATTTTGGCTAAATAAAAGTGTGACATTATTATTAATTTAAATTGCAAAATGTTGATATCAATAAGACATATGATTGTATAGTTAATGCTGGTTTAAAACTTTGTAACACAAGTTTTTTTTTTTTTATTATTAATTGTTTGTAATATATTAATGCAGGTTTTTATGCTGAGCCATATAAAATTCATTCATTTATTTCAAATTCAGTAAAATGATAAATCATATGAAATTCCTTCTTAGCCTGGCAAAACTGTGTAAATGGTTAAAATTGTGAATTTTTCCCTGGGGTGAAAATGATGGATGATGTATTCAGGTATACAGTAATTCTAGATTTTAACCCTGTCTGTCCCATTACCTCCTGACATGGACTTTAAAATTGCTCTTTTATTCTAAAAAAAAGAAGAATTAACTTTCCATTCCAGTTGTGGCCTGGACAGTTTAACATTGAATTTCTTCAGCTGTCTTTCTCCAAGCTTCTCCAAGTAAAAAACAGCAGTAAAATTAAAAGAAAAGTAAATTAAGAAGATTAAAAGAATCCCATCTAGAATAACTCAGACCAGCCCACTAGGTAGTGTTCACCTGTCCTTATACACCACAGTGATGTGTTCATATATTACTGCATATGTAGTGATGTAAGTATCTATTACACAATGATGACAATTTAAAAGAGCAAACGGATCAGTACTGTAGTGTTTTGGAGTTGATGAATTGAGTTGAGTACAGATTTAGCAGTTCTGCAACTGATCTCAGATCAGTCTGTTTGAGTCAGAGCAGTTCCTCTACAGCCGAGGGAGGTTTTGTACAGAGCTCTAACACTGTGTGAATGGAGTGTAACCCTGCTGACAGTAGTAATCTCCTGCATCTTCAGCCTGGACTCCAGTGATTTTTAGAGTGAATTCTGTGCCAGATCCACTACCACTGATTCGATCTGGAACTCCAGTCTGACGGTTTGATGCATAATAGATCAGGAGTTTAGGAGCTTCTCCAGGTTTTTGTAGGTACCAGTGGAGGCTATAGCCAATGTCCTGACTGGCCCTGCAGCTGATAGTAACAGTCTGTCCTGGTGTAACAGACTGAGATCCTGGAGACTGAGTCAGGATTATCTCCCCAAATGATTCTGAAAAAATATTCACATACAAAATGACATTTAAATTTAGAAGAATTTTAAATAAAATCAAAATAAAATCCAAATTTAAAAAAATTGTAACTCTGAAAATAAAGGATAAAAACCATTACAAATAAACATGACCATCCAAAACCAAGTAAAAATGAAAACTAAACTTATTTCAGTTTGTCTCACCCTGAGTGAGGAGTCCCAGTGTCCCCAGCAGTAGAATGAGTGACATCATCATTGTGCTGTGTGTCAGTGTGTGTTAAAGGACTGAACACTCTCTGATCACCACTACAGCTCTTAAAGTGTGTAGACCAGTGAAGCAGCTCACATATGCAAACAACACATCTGTCTTTTTTTTACCACAGAACTAGTGTGAGTGTTTATCAGATGAATGATAAAATCTCTCCTCTTAGAGCTCTCATTTACCCCCTCTTATGTGCTGCAGTCACTTTTACATTCAGTCAGGATTTTCTACACTTAAAGAGTCATGAAATAATTGAACTCATGTTGGTATTGATGACACCTGGATCTCATGTAGTGTCTGAACACTGTTAGTCATCACTCTAAATGCCATCAATTTCACTGCTTCAATATTATGACCTTGTCTAGGTTTAAGGCTGTAACAAGAGTTTTGTGTTAAGAAAAAAAATCTCAGAGAAGACCATCATAGTTCAAGGTCTGCCAGTGTATTATACAAACAAATATCCAACATATAATACACACAAAGTGTAACACTGGTGCTACAGCAGGAGGTACAGAGTCCAAAAAAATAAACAAACCCACACTAGAAAACAAAGATGCTGTCTAAACCTGTACAAGACAATGTAAACACATAAGACTACACTAACTCTGTAAGTCAAAACAAAGACAAAATAAATACATAAGACTACACTAACTCTGTAAGTCAAAACAAAGACAAAATAAATACATAAGACTACACTCTTCCTAAGTGAAAATACAGACAAAATTACCCAGGCCCCAAACACAACAGCAGTCACTCCCTACTTATCAGAGCACACAAATAGATACATAATACATACAAATACATACATACTATATACAAATAGGTACATATGTTATACAAATACATACCTACTATATATACATTTACAACAGTGGCCAAGTTAGAGGGATCAAACAAGCTCAGAATCAGAGTAAGGGGAAAAGAGGTCACGCACCGAATAAACAACAAAACTATCACAAGACACAAACAGGTGTCCAAAATATCATCTTTCTCTTTCTTCTTCCTCCAATACACTTCCTTATATCCCTCCTTGGGGCAGGGCCTTGTTTCAGGACTGGACAGTGAGTATGAAGATCTGTAGAGGAATTCTGGTCTGGGTCTGGGGAAACTGGAACTGGAGAGAACAGAGATCCACACACACATACATATGACACAGGGGGACACAGGACGTAACTACTGTCTCATGCTCTTCACCTGCAGGTCAACAGCATTAATGTGACTGTCCCCACTTTAATATATTAATGAGCTAAATGTAAAGGTAAATGTTGTGATAATCTTCTGTCCCTCAGTGTGGAGGTGCAGGTGTATCCAGTACAGTTCAGAAGCAGCCCTTCACTCTCTGTTCTGTAATGGTGAATTATATCAGTGGATGTGTGGAAGCACATGAGCAGACAGCACTCCAGTTGTCTGATAGTTATGGGACTCTTTAGGAGAAAGGACTTCCTGATGTGGGGACTCTTTAGGAGGAAGGACTTCCTGATGTGGGGACTCTTTAGGAGGAATACAGCATCAGTGCCTGGCTACATCAGCAAGTGCATTGATGATGTTACTGTCTCCAAGACCATCACCTCATGCCCCAACCAGAAGCCATGGATGACTGCTGAGGTGCGAATGCTACTGAGGACCCGTGACTCATCCTTCAGAACAGGTGACAGAGATGCTCTCAGGAAAACAAGAGCCAAACTGTCACATGTGATCAGGGAAGCAAAGCGTGCACATGTACAGAGGATCCATAGACACTTCAAAGACACTGGTGACACACAGCGCATGTGGGAGGGCATTCAGGCCATTACTAACTACAGGAAAACATTGCCTTCCTGTGACAGTGATGCCACCCCAGATGCACTGAATGACTTCTAGTTCAAGTTCAAGTTTGGTTTATTCGTCACATACATAGTCATACACAGTATAACTCGCAGTGAAATGGTGGAGAGTGCTCTGTCCAAACTGAGGAAAAGAAAACAGGGGTGCATAGAGAAAAATATATATATGCAAGATAAATATATATATTCTGTGTATGTACAAAATATATTAACAATGTATGTACAATATATGTATATTATGATTATATACACAATGTACAATGTATATGGTTGGGTATATATGTACACAATCTACAGAATGTACAGATCCATTTTGTATAATAACATGTCTACAGTTGTTGTTTAACAAGGTAATTGAGTATAAAAAATATATATATATATATATATATATATATATATATATATATATATATATAGATGTACAGATATACAGTTATGTTACATGGTGGTGGTGGTCCCCACAGTTTATCAGTTTCCCTGATTCAGGGCCCGAATGGCCTGTGGGAAGAAGCTCCTCTTCAGCCTCTCTATCTTGGTCTTCAGGGAGCGAAAGCGGCTCCCTGACCTCAACAGAGAGAAAAGTCTATTGTTGGGATGGGTGGGGTCCTTCACAATTTTCCTGGCCTTGGTCTGGCATCGCTTGTAGTAGATGGTCTGCAGGTCAGGAAGTTCCGTGTGAGTGATGCGCTCTGCTGAACGCACTACCCTTTGGAGTGTTTGTCTGTCCTGCTTGGTGCTATTCCCAAACCAGACTGTGATGTTCTCCGTGAGGATACTCTCTATAGTGCAGGTGTAGAAGTTCCGCAGTACCTTAGAGGGCAGTCTGAAGTCTCTGAGGCGTCTGAGGTGGTAAAGACGCTGACGAGCCTTCTTTGCCAGGGAGTTGGTATGGCAGGACCAGGACAGGTCCTGCGAGATGTGAACACCAAGGTACCTGAAACTATCTACTCTCTCCACCGTGGTTCCACTGATCCTCACAGGTTGGTAGTGCCGCTCCTGCTTCTTGCTGCAATCCACGATCAGCTCCTTTGTCTTACTGACATTTAAGAGGAGATTATTTTCCTGGCACCAGTTTTCCAGGTGTTTAATCTCCTCCAGGTAGGCCCTCTCGTCGTTGTCCGAGATCAGACCCATGACAACGGTGTCGTCAGCAAACTTGACAATGATGGTGGAGCTGGAAGTGGCTGTGCAGTCGTAGGTGTACAGTGAGTAGAGCAGGGGGCTTAGGACACAACCCTGAGGAGCTCCAGTGCTGAGGGTGAGGGTGGATGAGACACAGTTGCCCACCCGTACTGATTGTGGTCTGTCTGTTAGGAAGTTGGAGATCCAGTCGCACAGGGATGTATGCAGTCCTAGATCCCCCAACTTAGTAGTGAGTAGGGAGGGGATGATAGTGTTAAATGCTGAACTGTAGTCGACAAACAGCATTTTAACATAATTTCCCCTCCCTTTGTCCAGGTGAGTCAGTGTAGTGTGGAGCAGATGTGCAATTGCATCGTCAGTGGAGCGGTTGTGGCGGTATGCAAACTGCAGTGGGTCCAAGGAGGCTGGCAGTGAAGATGTGATGAAGTCCTTGACTAGCTTTTCAAAGCACTGATGTGAGGGCGACAGGGCGGTAGTCATTGAGGTCGGAGGGTCGAGGTTTCTTCGGGACGGGGACGATGGTGGACCGCTTGAAGCTGGACGGGACGATACCGAGCGTCAGGGAGAGATTGAAGATGTCAGTGAATACCGGGGCTAGCTGATCTGCGCAAGCTTTGAGCACCCTCCCGCAGATACCGTCTGGTCCCATCGCCTTCCTGGTATTCACCCTTTTAAATACTCTCCTCACGTCACTCTCCGTGATGATGAGAGGGCGCTGTTCTATGTTGGGCTGTTCTATGGTGCGCTGTTCTATGGTGGGCGCTGTTCTTTTGGACTAGCGCAGTTAGCATTAGCGCTGTTAGCGTTGGCGCTGTTAGCACTAGCGCCGTTAGCATTGGCGCTATTAGCATTAGCGCTGTTAGCATTAGCGCTGTTAGCATTAGCGCTGCTAGATGTAGCCTCGAAGCGAGCAAATAATGTAGTCAGCTCGTTCGTCAGAGACTCATCCGCACTCATCAGTCCAGAGGGTGGGCTCCTGTAGTCCGTGATCATCCATAGTCCCTGCCACAGGGATCTAGAGCCACTCTGTTGGAACTGTGTCTCTAGTTTCTTCCCATAGCGCCGCTTTGCCTCCCTCACCGCCCTGCGCACTCCGTATGCCGCAGACTTGTACTCGTCCATGTTCCCGCTGATGATCCTTGCATTGTAGGCAGCAGTGCAAGAGTTCAGAGCTTCGCGGATGGTTCTCTCCACCCAGGGCTTCTGGTTGGGAAACTTCTTGATGGTGATTCTTGGAATCGTGTCGTCCACCAGTTTCCGAATGAACTCCACTACTGCCTCCGTAAACTCGCTGACATCATCAGTGCTGTGCCGGAACATGTCCCAGTCTGCGTCATCCAGAGTGTCCTGCAGAGCGGCCACCGATTGGTCTGTCCAGCGCGCGACCTCCCTCTGAACCGGAGCTTCCCATTTCAGCCGTTGTTTATATTTTGGTATGAGGAAGATGGCCGCGTGGTCCGACTTACCAAACGGTGGATGAGCTAGTGCCTTGTAGCTGTCCTTGTATGGGGTGTAGCAGTGGTCTAGTGTCCTATTTCCCCTGGTGGGGAAGGTTACGTGCTGGTAAAGGTTGGGCACTGCACGCTTGAGGTTAGCGCTGTTGAAATCCCCAACCACAATAAGTGCAGCATCCTGGTGCTGTGTCTGAAACTGTGTGAGAGCCTCATGAAGTTCACACAGGGCAGTGTCCATGTTGGCCTGAGGTGGGATGCACATGGTGTTGATGATGACCGAAGTGAACTCCCGGGGAAGGTAGAAAGGACAAAGCTTGAGGGCAAGCAGCTCCAGGATGGGTGAGCAGGAGCGGGTGAGAGTAACAACATTGGCATTGTTACACCAGCTGTTGTTTACCATCACACACACTCCGCCGCCTCTGGACTTCCCTGAATTCGCCATCCTGTCCATGCGGTGAACCGAGAAGAATTCGGCCGGCTGGATGGCGTGGTTTGGTACCACTGGGTTCAGCCACGACTCGGTGAAGCAGAGGAGATTGCAGTCCCAAATGTCCCTCTGGAACTTTATCCTGGCCCGGAGGTCATCGAGCTTGTTATCCAGAGACTGGACATTGGCTAGCAGGATGCTGGGTAAGGGAGCTCGGTGTGCCCGAGCCCTCAGCCTGTTCCTGACGCTGGCTCGCTTCCCTCGAGGCCTTTTCCTCGCGCCGCGTCTTTTGTTTTCCCTCAGGATCTCCGTCGGCCATCTTGGGTCCGGGGTTACAGACGGCTTGAGGTGAGTGCTATGTAGATTAAGAGAAATAAGGGCATCTCTGCTGTATGAGATAAGCTCTGTGGTGTGTAGAGAAGGGCTGCAGAGAAATCAGGGGTAGCAGGAAGAGCGAAAAGAGTGAAAAAAGTGCCAGGTGTGGACGGAGCAGTCGTGACGGCAGCCGACCTCACCGGCGCCATTTTGCTAATGAGTCTATGCACGGTTTGAAGCGCAGAACAACGTTGCAGCAGAAAAGTCCATCCCACCGCAAAATGACCAGGTACTGTGCCTGACTGCGGCTGATGTGAGGCGTACTCTGCGTGGAGTTAACCCACGGAAAGCTGCTGGACCAGACAACATCCCGGGTTGTGTGCTCAAAGAATGTGCTGACCAGCTTGCAGATGTCCTGACAGACATCTTCAATATCTCTCTGAGCTGTGCCGTGGTCCCAACATGCTTCAAGACCACCACCATCGTCCCCGTGCCTAAGAAGCCCACGGTGTCGTGTCTCAACGACTACCGTCCCATCGCACTCACATCCATCATCATGAAGTGCTTCTAGAGACTCGTCATGAGACACATCAAGACCCAGCTTCCCCCTTCTCTGGAGCCCCTGCAGTTCGCGTACTGCTCCAACCACTCTACAGATGATGCCATCTCTACCACACTTCATCTGGCACTCACACATCTGGATAAAAAGGGCACCTACATAAGAATGCTGTTCATAGACTTCAGTTCAGCATTCAACACCATTGTTCCTCAGCATCTGATTGGAAAGTTGAATTTACTGGGCTTGAACACCTCCCTTTGCAACTGGATCCTGGATTTCTTGACTGGTAGACCTCAGTCAGTCCGGATTGGGAGCAGCACTTCCAACACCACCACACTGAGTACTGGTCCGCCCCAGGGCAGCGTACTCAGCCCTCTGCTGTTCACACTGCTGACTCATGACTGTGCAGCAATGCACAGTTCGAATCACATCATCAGGTTTGCTGATGACATGACTGTGGTTGGTCTCATCAACAAAGACAACGAGTCAGCATACACAGAGGAGGTGCGAGAACTGTTGAGCTGGTGTAAGGTCAACAACCTGTATCTGAATGTTGACAAGACAAAAGAAATGGTTGTTGACTTCAGGAGAGCAAGGCAAGATCACTCCCCGCATGCCATCAAAGGATTCTCAGTGGAGATCGTCAAGAACACCTGGACCCTGAACACCAGTTCCATCACCAAGAGAGCCCAGCAATGTCTTTACTTCCTTCGGAAGCTGAGGGAAGCCCATCTCCCATCACCCATCCTCACTACCTTCTATAGAGGTATTGTAGAGAGCATCCTGAGCAGCTGCATCATTACCTGGTTTGGGAACTGCACCGCCTTTGACCACAAGACCCTCCAAAGAATAGTGAGAACAGCTGAGAAAATCATTGCGGTCTCTATTCCCTCCATCACGAACATCTACATAACACGCTGCATCCGGAAAGCCACCAACATTGTGAAAGACCCCACACACCTCTCACATGAACTGTTCACCCTTTTGCCATCTGGAAGAAGGTACGGCAGCATTCGGTCCTGCACCTCCAGACTGTGCAACAGCTTCTTCCCAGAAGCGATTAGACTCCTGAACTTTGGCTAAGTCCAATCCCAATTCAGATTCCAAAATGGGCACTTTTATACATGCTTATACACAGTCACACACACACACACACACACACACACACACATACATACATACATACATACATACATACATACATACATACATATCCATACACACACTCACACATTGTTTTGCATCGGACTAGTGCTGAAGTCAAACCTCAAAGAGAGACAAATAAACTATGCACTCCTGTTGCAGTCTTGCACATTATCCTACTTGCTGCTAGAGTACTCTACTAAACCAGCACAGTACTCTGAACTGTTCTGGCTGCTACCGGTGACTGCTATGACCAGGGTAGCATGTCACTGATTGCTATGCACAACTCACTTTACATATTCCCAGTACTGTGTACTGGACTAAATAATTGCACTGTCTACTCATTTTGTATTTGTCCTGTCCTGTATTTATTATTGTTTATTTAATGTTTATTTAATGACATTTTTGCACTATATTGGACTGTTTGCACTTTTGTGTTCACTGTCAGTCTGTTGCACTGTTGTTTTGTGTTGCACCATGGTCCTGGAGGAACATTGTCTCGTTTTTGTTGTGTACTTGTATATAGCTGAAATGACAATAAAACCTCTTTGAACTTTGAACTTTGAAGGACTTCCTGATGTGGGGACTCTTTAGGAGGAAGGACTTCCTGATGTGGGAACTCTTTAGGAGGAAGGACTTCCTGTCTGCTGGTGTTCTGGTCCTTCTGGGCTTCCTCCTTTGTGTTTGGTGTGGTTGAGCTGCTGGTATTCAGGTATTCAGACTGTGATGTGTGTCCTTTTAATTATCACATGATCAGGAGTTTGTGTTTTGCCTCCTTTTCCATGTATCCTGTGTTTTAATCTTTATGTAGCTTTTGTGTGTAGTTTATGGTTGCTGTGGTTATGAGCTTTTGGGTCTTTAACTACTGTGGATTTCTCATGCTGAAGGTTTTTGTTGTTTGTTTATGTTTCTTTTGTTTACTTTGCTTCTGTTACCTTTGGGATCACTGACTGTATTTCCAGTGTGTTACAGCAAGGTTTTGTCCACTAGCTGCATAAATCCTTGTACATGCTGTATAACTCCAGGTGAGGTCTGAACCATACTGTGAATTTGTGGTCTTGGAATATGATTAATCTGTGTGTGTGTGTGTGTGTGTGTGTGTGTGTGTGTGTGTGTGTGTGTGTGTGTGTGTGTGTGTTATATTGGGCAACTATATTTTCCCTTCATTTCCATTTTTTCAAGTTTTAGCATGACTATAGATCTCTGCATGTTTGCTGAGACATTTCTTATTGCATTATTATGTTATTTCATTACGCAGGAAAATTCTTATTATTATGCCAAAGAGGTGAGATTCATCTTGGGAAAACTAGTTTTATGTTCTCCTGTGCAGTTTTAGTCTGTTTGTGTTAATATTTGCAAGAAAGCAAGTGAGGTTTGCTGCCTACATTTACCTGATGGTTTTATCCAAAGTGACTTATGACTGACTACAACTTAAGCAATTGAGGGCAACTTAGCAGTGGTGGGGCTTGAATCAACAACCTTCCAATTACAAGTTAAGCACCTTAACTACTGAGCTACCACTGCCCCACCTTTTAATGAAATTAAACAAAAGGGATATTTTACAAAAAGAGAAAACTGCCCAGTACTGTAATGGTTTGTAGTTGATGAATTGAGCTGAGTGCAGAATTAGCAGCTAAAAAGCAGCTATTATCAGCTAATTAGCAGATATCAGACCAGTTTCTGTGTCTACAACTGAAGGAGGTTTTTGTGCACAACTATCACTATCATGCAGATGTTTGGGTAGTTTACACTCTGACACTTGGAAGTCAGTGGGTTACACCACTGAGATCTCCATCCAGAAGATCACAGTCTAATTATTAGTACTGTTGTATGTTTCTATAGGTTTCATGACAATAGGTGTTACTAATGTTAGTATAGTAAATTATTATATTATAAACTGGGGACAGGCACCAGAAAACTGGAGTGAGGCAGGGGTAACCAGATACACTGATCCTGGATCAGCTCATGGACATAGATATGTTCAACCCTCTACATACAGCTTGTACAGTTTTTCAGATGTAATACCAAACACATCCAAAATAAAAATCAATTCTGACATTGTACAGTCATGAGTCAGTGTGTTGTGGTTCCTAGAAGAATGATTTTCTATAGATGTGTGTTGTTCAGTAGTGAGTGAGTGTGATGGGGCATCTCTCCTGCACAGAGTGTGTCATTGTGCTGTATCACATCCTCCCCCTCAACACCTGCAGTAGGTCCCAGCTGTAGCTGTGCAGTCTCTGTGCAGTCTGACTGAGGGAGGTTTTTGTACGACTCTCCAACACTGTGTGAACACATAGCCACTATGTTCACTCTGACAGTAATAATCTCCTGCATCTTCAGTCTGGACTCCTCTAATGGTCAGAGTGAAGTCAGATCCAGATCCACTACCACTGAAACGAGCTGGAGTTCCTGACTGTAAGTTAGTAGCCTCGTAGATCAGGAGTTTAGGAGCTTCTCCAGGTTTCTGCAGGTACCAGTGTAGACGGTTATTATTATACACTGCAGGGTTTGTTCTACAGCTGATGGTGACTGTGTCTCCTGGAAGAGCAGATTTCACTGCAGGAGTCTGAGTCACAGTCACCTGACACATGGATTCTGGGGGAAAAAAAACAAAACAAAACAAAGCAAATCCAATTTAAATCATATTTTATTTTCCATTTCTTATGTTGCTTATATCTGTTAATAGAAGTTTTAGAATATTTTATTAAACAAGACATCTGTTTTTTTAGGTTATTCACCTCAAAAGCAAAGCATAAAATGATCTTTTACCTTGAGTCCAGAGGACCAGTGTGCAGATGAAGATGGGGATCAAAGTCATGGTTGCTGTGGGTGAAGTTTCTGGGGCAGGCAGCTCTCAGTCATGAAGTGTTAAACTCACAGAACTATAAACACTCCCAGAGCACTGCAGGTTCTTTACATGCAAAGTTACCTCCCTGTATTAATACACGTCTACCAAATACTCTCTGTGGCCTCTCTGTATTATTACATATCTACCAAATACTCTCTGTGGCTTCTCTGTATTATTACACATCTACCAAATACTCTCTGTGGCTTCTCTGTATTAATATATGTCTACCAAATACTCTCTGTGGCGTCTCTGTATTAGTTTTTTATGTTTCTTTACACACTATGATTAAAAATAACTAACAGTTAGTGAAACCTGACACTCAGAAAGCAAAGCAGAACTATAAGCAAACGTCTCAGCCTCAGACTTTAATCAAATCACTACACACACACAAACCACTTCTACTAAACACACTTCTCTACATTAGACACAGAAATCTAACACGATGTCACTTCTACTAGTTTATCTGTCTTTAAGTAAAAGACCTGCAGTATAAATATATGGAAGTATGTAATGTATTCATGTGATGTGTTCACCTCAGTATTGTTTGCTGCACGCATCTTTTTACAAGTACGTTTCTATCAGGTCAACACAATGTAGTCTGGACTTAACCTGACAAATGTAAGAAGAGTGAAAAACATCACTGGCCACAGAGCTATTTTGAATGTCCAGGGCCAGCGTGGTGGTAACATCACAATGTGGCTACAATCACACAGAATGGAGTCCATTGCCATGGCAACCTGGGTCCTTACAACAACACAGTCTAGACACTCACTTTAGACAGACTACACACCATCATCACAGTCCACACACTCACATTAGACAGACTACACACCATCATCACAGTCCACACACTCACGTTAGACAGAGTACACAACATCATCAAATTGTCATGTTATTGTATAAATTATTTTGCAAATGAACTGAGGTGTTCTGCTACTTTTATGTTGCTATGTGAAATGTGTGTAGTGATCTGACAAAATGAGCCCTGTTTTCAAAATGAAGCTTAAGCAACTGTATAAAAAATTATACCAAATTCCTCCTCTCTTAGCTGTCATGACAATACAAACTAAACTAGATTATTAATATTCATTAAATATTAGTGGTTAAGGTACTTGACTACTCATCAAAAGGTCACCAGTTCAAGTCCCCACTGTTGGGCCCCTGAGCAAGACCCTTAACCCTCAAATTGTGTTCAGTCATAACTGTAAGTTGCTTTGAATAAAAGTGTCAACTAAATGCCATAAAATGTAAATAGTTTGGGTAAAGATGTGAAAAGTAATTAAAGATTTAAAAATGATCCATTTCTGAAATATGAAGCTTAGGGTTGTGTGTGTATGTAGTCGCTATAAAGTCAAAGAGGTTTTTGAATGACAGCTTCATTAGAATGTATCACTATGGGTGACTCGTGGATGAGGCACTAAACTCAGTGTGAGTGGTAATCTGGACTGTGGACGTCTCAGAGGTGAAGGAGGGAATTCTGACCAGTGCAGGAGAGCAGAATGCAGCAGCTCTGTCTGTATTCTGTTCTGTGTCCTGGCATTTCTGTTACTTCCACTGAAATAAAGCTTCATTTTGGACATTGTCTGCTCTTTTATAAGAAATTAAGATCTTTATTAATGTTACCAGGCAGTTTCTTGTGCCTGAGTGAGCTTATCTAAACAGATCAGAACATCTGGTGAAAGTGTGGCTCTATTCTGGGAGAAAGAGAATCACTCAGCCCTGGTAATGCAAATCTGAGTTACACCCCACTGCTCTCTCTCTCTCTCTCTCTCTCTCTCTCTCTCTCTCTCTCTCTCTCTCTCTCTCTCTCTCTAGTCCTGCTGAGGTAGACTATGTCGCCCCCTGCTGTCCAGGTTGGTGGCTCACTCTCCCTACAGCTACACCAACACCACCTAACATTCATTCCTCTTGTGCTGGTGAGTGTATCATTACCCTGATTAAATGAACTAAATAAGAAAAGCAAAAGGCCTCATTCTTAGTAAAGAGAACATGTTTATGCCCCGTAACAACACAGTCCATATTCCTACACTCACTTCACTGTTCACACTTCCTGTTTACACTTCATTGTTTGCATTATCTAAGTCTGATGTATACATATGTAGCACTGCTAATATTTCTATTTCCATTCTATATCTCTTATATTATTTATTATTGTTATTGCTGCTGGTCCCTCTGTGAGCTAAGTTTTGTTGTACAAGTACAATGATAATAAAGTCTTTTCTTATCTTATCTCATCATAGACATGAACTAACACAGGTTGTGTTTGACCCCCACCTCCACACCACATGGTCAGACCTTTAGTGTTTAACATGTGGATGACCTCACAATCTTATGCTGAAGTATTAAAACACTTCCAAAGCTAATATCTTTTTTTCTGTAACTCCTTGTTATGTCCTTGTGATTTTCTGAGTTGTTTCCTCGTGCTGTGGTGTTAAAATGTGTTTTTCAGGTTACCCGCATGAGGGCGCACTAATAACCAGTGAGCTGTAGAAATAATACGGTCAAAACAACGGATGACCTGATTGGTTAAAGGGATAATTAACCTTCTATCTGTCATATACAGTCATATACAGATATTTGATTGTCAGAAACATTGTGTTCTTTTCTTATTGTTTGGAGTTGTAGGGATGGACGCTGTGTTCTTTTTGCTTTGTTGTTGTATTTCTGTTTTTGTGATTAAGGAGTTGAGGTAAGAGTGATTTGTATTTTATTTTCTTTTGTTTTAGGGGGGTTAGTGATTGAATTCACTTTAGTAGATTTTTTGTTTGTTGCTTTGTTGTAAAGCCCACCCTGAAGAAACACTCCTGTTTAGATTCGGTTTTACATATATATATATATATATATATATATATATATATATATATATATATATATATATATATATATATATATATATATATATATATATATATATAGTGAGAGAGAGAGAGAGAGAGAGAGAGAGAGAGAGAGAGAATGTGTTTTTGTTTCCATATAAAATAAAAAAAACAAACATCACTGACTGAAAACCCCGTACAGAGTGTGTCTCCGTGTTTCTTTTTATGTTGTTCCCTTTTTAGTCCTTACAGCATCTTACAGCATTTCTTTTGGCCAGTGTTAGTCTGACGTGAGGGACTATTGTTGGTCTTGTCATACCTGTCAGCTAACCGGCAAACCAAAGCAAAAGATGCCGCCTGCCCTGTTTCGGCCTATACCTGTGGTGGGTGTTCCTTTTGATACACTTCTTTCAGACTGCGTAGGCCCACTGCTCAAAACAAAAACGGGACATCGGCTTCTGACAGGAATGTGTGCCAATACAAGGTTTCCAGAGGCTATTCCATTGCACAACATAAAATTTAAGTCCATAATTTAACTTTTGTTCTATTTTTGGTTTACCACAGTACATTCAGACTGACCAAGGATCCAATTTTCTATCCAAAATATTTGCCCAAGTTTTACAACAGTTGTCTATGAACAATTGTCTATAGGGTATCGAGTACTCACCACTCTGAGATCCAAGCAGCTTTGGAATTCCTTTAGTTTTATTTGCGCTTGGACAGACTGTTCAGGGGTCTCTTGGTTTCAGTCCTGCTCAATTAGTGTTTGGACATACGGTTAGAGAACCTCTGAAACTTTTGAAGGATTGATGGCTACAAAGCGATGAGCCGAATTTAGGATTGCTAAATTATGTGAGTCATTTTAAAGAATCGTTAGAATCCGCTTGTTAACTTGTTAAAAGGAGTTAGCTGCAGTGCAATCAAAAATGAAGAGGAGCTACGATAAAATTGCTACAGTCTGTTCGTTTTAGCCAGGTGATGAGGTGTTGGTTTTGTTGCCTCATGTCATTCTAAACAAGATTTTCAGCACCATATGTTATCATGGATAAAATCAGTGAGACGGATTATGTGATACAAACTCTGGACCGAAAACATAAAACTCATGCTTGCCACATCAGTAAATTAAAGCAGTATATTCTACTGTCACGTTCAAAACCTAATGTTGTTCCTTCTGCTGTTGCTATGTTGGTACCTGTAAAGGAGGAGGATGATGGGTTAGTTCCTTCTGCACCAGTGATGGCTGCGCGTTTGCCCAACTCCACTATACTACAGGACTTGGATGGTGATTTATCAAATCTAGAGCCAAAAGAATGTTCTGATGTTAAGTCTTTAATTACCCGATATCATGGTTTGTCTTCTGATATACCAACTCAGACCTCCGAGATCGTTCATGATATGGATGTGGGAGATCATCCCCCAATTAAGCAACTCTCTTTGCTTAGTCGGATTAAATGATCAGATTTCAAAAGTGACCTCTACTGGCAGTAACTGCTGAGTCACACAAGCCTTTATATAGTGCACGCTGGCAATAAAGCCTTTCATGTTTTTGTTCTACAATAAACCAAGCAGGAATACAGGTTTACATATTAAGCCATTTCATGTTTAGTAGGAAATTTTGATGAGAACAAAATTATTGTGCCTAAAACAGAAGTTTCTATCTGGTCTGACTGGTTTATTTTTCCATGGTTTCTTTTACCTATACCATATCAGGGCTGGGGTGGTCCAAACCCACATATCTCCATAACTTCAGCAAGTGTCTCTAGATTACTAATCGCAGCACAAACTGAGAATATACTGAATATATAACACAATGATGTAAATCTTTATTTACTTTACATAGAGAACACAGGTCTGATTTGGTGACACTCTGCTTTAAAGCAGACAAGAGCCAGATTTTCCAGATGCACTACCGTTCTTCAGTTCTACAGAGTATCAGTCTGTGTGCTCTCTCTAATAGTTATAATGATTTTACCACTACAGCCGCTCTACTGATGTCAATAGCGTAACGATGATTGATATGTGTCTCAACCAGCTTATTGTAAAACTCCTGTAACTGATTCTTAACTGTACTCATTACCCTGGCAGCAGGTCAGTGACCTGTATGGCCTTTTTGGAAGGCAGATAGAACATTCCAGGGATGAAACATGGAGACGGGCAGATCGGCAAGAAATGACAGACATGATGAAGAAAATAAAATAGGGTGAACAAACAAGAGCAAGATGAGAAACAAGAAACAACAATCATGCAGAGAAAGCACAAGTTAGGCTGAAACAGTATGAGGACCAGTTAAATATTCAACTCTTCCAGTATAATGTTTATTTTAAAGCAACACCTAAATGCATTTATACAATTCTCCAAATTTGATCTTACTGGATATGTTCAAATTTGACCTCCATTATACCCAATAGAAAAAAGACCCAGGCCCAAACAGGTGGCGGTCCAGTGATGTAAGTATCTATTACATAATGATTTAAATGATAAGTGTCAAACACTGAGTGAAGCTGTTTGTGTTTGGGTTTCGGAAGTCTTGTCAAACCGTGTTACGTTTGTTGTTTTGTGTGTTGCTTCTGGTTTGTTGAATCTCCGCCTGTGTTTTGGATTACTCTCTTTGCCTGATCCCTATTTGTTTTGGTTTACATTGTGCATTGCTTTTCTGAATTATGAACTTGGCTTATGTACTTTGGATTCTGTTTGTGAACTAAATGTGTTCTCTAATAAAGATGAAACTGACTTACTGTGACTGACTCCATCTCTGTACGTGCTCAGAACATTACAAGATGACAAAATACTTTTGTAAATCACTCTAGATAAGAGCTCCTGCTAAATGCCAAAAATTTAAATGTAAAATGTAAGTGTTTGAAAAATTATTTGGAGTCAAATCTGCAGAGTAAACTAGCTTATATGAATAAAAGTTGTCTGGAATCCTGTTAAATATGAAAACAACAAAGCCCATTAACAGTGTGGTTCCTTGAGAAGGGTGTGACATCATCATCACAGCCTGGAGTGGTACATTTCTGTATGTAATCTGCCATTTTCATAGTTGGTCTGTTGTCATTGTTTTGTTCTTCACAACACCTGCAGAACTGCTGAAGCTTTAACTGTGCAGGTCGATGGTAATGTCACCTCGGCTAGAATGTGACATATGCAACTTTTAGGAGCATGAATATCAATGAGTCAAGACTGTTGTGTAATATTCTAGGATTTTGGAACTGGCTCATTTTACTGCCTTGTTTGGCTTATGTGGTATTTATATTTGAAAGAGGAGTAAATAGTGTTTGAGGTTCACAGTATGTCAGTTCCACGTATCAAACTCTCCTTATTCAACTTTGTGAAGGAAAATGCCATTTTTTCTTTTTATAAGACTGTCCATAGTAGACAGTGAGCCTCTCTACTCTACACAGGCTGCTACTCACCTGCTCTTCCATGGTGAGATCTTCTCTACCCATAGCAGGTTACATCTCTATAACAACACTGACCCTGAGTCACTGTGAGAATCCAACCGCAGTTTATTACAAAATGAACGCAACATGAATGATAAGCCAGACAGTGCAAGGAGAGAAGCTTACCTCTGTTTTAATTACATGATCAGCAGGCTGTTGTAATAAGGTATTTATTGTTTATTTCTGTTGGTTTCTGTTGTGCAATGTGACCTGTGCTATTTCTGTTCAATACATTGTAGGACAAACAGGAAACACAGAAGAATATATCAGGAAAATTCTTTCTATTTGGCCAGGTGTGGGTAAGAATCTGATGTGTTTTGTAAATCTGCATGTTCACTCGACTTTTGGGGATCACTGGCTCTCTGCCTCTGAGAAGAAGATGAGCAATGTGTGAGACAACAGCAGTTCCTCCCTCAGCACAGCTGGCTCTTCATCTGGGCTGATTGGAGATCAGTGGATTGGGTGAGTTCAGGAGTGTCTTTCTGATGAGCTTCACCTGGGTCTCATTAGCTCTGTTCTGGGAGCTGTCCAGGGCTCTGACACACATTGAGTTCCATGTTGCTGAAACAGATGTTACAACCCAGTCTAGATAGGAGCAGTGACAGAAATTATTAAATGATGAATAGGATGAATTTAACACAATCAATAAACAAAAATGGACCGACAAAACTGACCGACGGCAGTTACCTTTCATGTCTTTGTACGCATCAAAGCTGGACAAGCAGCTATCAAGTGCCCTCTTTTGTGACAGTAAAAACACGCCCGTTTCTCAGGGACTTCACTTTTTCTGTGGGGTAATGGGACAGTCTTGCAAGGATGGGTTTCTCTTTTTGGCACAGGCAGAGAAGCAAAGTTTTGTGTATTAACATGAATTCATTGGCAGCAAAAGCTGTCTGAGAGAGTCGATACTTCTGCTTATTTAAACACACCACTACCTGTGTGGGAGAGTAGATTTTGAATTCTTCTAACATGAGTTCCTTTAGCTCATGAAAGCTCTGACTGACAGGCAGCACACCATTTATCAAATTACACAGATTTCCCATACAAATTCTACATAAGTTTAGAGGGGTGTTTGTCTAGTTGCCTGAAGTTCTGCTGGTAGGCCTCTGGGTTTAACCCAAGAGGTTTAGGTGGAACCCCAGGGACCTTGTTTCTTTATGGGAGGATATTCTCCAATACCAAGACTTCCTACAAAATGGCCTTCATGTCTACCTTGAGGCCAATGTATCATTATGTCAAAGAAATCTGCTGTAGCATGAAGACCGTCTTTACAACACCTATCAAATACCTCCATAGTAGGGCAGAGTGAGAAATCCACTATTCTGAAAGGAACCATCCTAACCCAACAGCTAGCAACAATCTCACACTCCCCAGGGAAAAAAAATGCCCAACAAATGCACACAACCAAAAATGGATGAGCCCCTAATTTCTGTTATGACCCAGTCCAGGTAGGGTCTGTGACAGAAATTAGTAAATGATGAATTGGGGTTAATTGGCAAGTGAAAGTGAGTATGAATGATGGATATGTGAGTAAACAAAATGGAACAAATCAGAGATGAAACAGTTTTATTATGATCAATTATATAATAGTATAATACAATAGGCACAAATCACACCAGAAAGACTTCAGATGGGTCAACACTGAAAATGGTAAATCACCAAACAAGAATAATGAAACTGACTAATGCTTCCGACAGGAACAGGCAGAGGTAGAATGCAATTGCAGGAGGTGGTTTATTAAATGTAGGAAACATGACACGAAGGGTAAAACAAACAGGCTAAGGGCTGCTGAGGGTAATAACACATGGTTGGAATACACAGAAAAGCAATGACGGCAACAGTAAAACAGGCATAAGGCAAACCTGACAGAGAGACATAACTTACCACCATAACAAACAACCAGAAGACAAAACCACAGGGCTTAGATAAGCAAGACAAGCAGACACTAAACAGATACAGGTGAACATGGGAAGAGTGGAAACTAAAACAAGGAGTGGAATAGAGGAACAGACAGGTGTGGATAAAATGAAACTAAGGCTTGGAACAAGGGAGTGCAGGAAGACAGGGAAACCATGACATCAGGGACGTGAGGAGGGTGGACCTTTGTGACACTGACCATAAGTGGGGCTACAAAACCTAATGAAACAAAATGAGAAAACCAAAACACATACACACTTTCTTATCTCCCTCACCAGACACAAAACAGAGACAAACCCAAAACTGCAGAACAAACAGCACCCCACCCTACACCTGGTGTGAAGTGACACAAGTGAATACAGACTATACAAACTAAAATATAGACACTGTATACACTATATACACTAGATATAAGGGCAACAGAACAAGCAGAAGGCCAAAGCGAATCTCACTGTGGAAGTAGACTAACAGGGTCAGAGCACAGAACAATCAAAACAGCAAATAACAAACACACAAATGAAAACACAAGGTTGGGCATAAAGCTTCCTAATAGTTTCTTCAGGACCCTTTTATACCTGGAAATGAGATTGTAGCACTGTGGTTGACTTTCGGTGGCGGAACAAAACATGTCAGTTAGACATAAGTAGACTTTAACTTTTAATCCACATTAGGTGACACTATTAATCCACATTAGGTAATGTTGCATCAGAACGCACGGTGCTTTTGTTAACTACCCGTACTCTTTTATAGACTAATTGTGACTTTGTTAAGTATCTTCCTATATCATAACCATTGATATGTCCTTATAGACCTTTTAATTTATACCGATGGAGAGTTTCTTAAGTGTCCTTCAGTAGTAAAAACATACATGTATCAGGAATATCTCTCAACAAGACTTCATCTGCATGCTGGGTTTATTTTAAAAGTCAGAAATATCGGTACCTGACTGCAGCTTTATCGGTGCAGTTCACTTTTACTGTAATACTCGCATACTGCAGGATCAAAACGTTGTTACAAATACTCAAATTCCTAAATTATACATCTAGAACACATTTATTTATGTCATTAGATAAATTATCTTGATTTGGATGTTGCATTAAACATTGTTTTTAGTGTACATAAATATATCTAAAAACACAATTCTTATAATCAATTGCTATGATTCTACAAAGTCTACATGTATCTAACGCATAAACATTAACGATATAAGTCTGAAATAGTTTAAAGGGATCACCGAATTCAGTTCTGCGAAACAGGTTCATACACACACGCACACTTTTAGCGGCACAAAACTCTCATTTGGATTTAAGTAACTTGCACTCTTTATTCAAAATTAATGTAGTTACTGTCTTTATTTTTCTATCTTTATTTATCTTTATTTCTAATTGTATATTGTATGTATATAGTATCTTTGATAACTTCTTTCACTACACAAAAAGAAAAGAAAAACAAGCGTCTTTGGGGTTGTATCGTTCACTAACTCTGAAGCTAAACTACGGCGCTGTAAAGAGAGGAGACGGCAGTGTGTTTAGAGCAGGTTTATGTACGGACCTTAAACGAAGTTAGTGTGGAGGACACTGGACGTAAGAAGAACTTCACTTTTTATTCCCAGTAAATCACAGTTTTAAGTAGGTATTGTTTGTAATAAAGGTCTCTTTATTAAAGCGCATTAAAGGTGATTTTATTAGCGCATTTATCCTAACCGTTGCAGTGTTATTGCAGCCCACATTATTAGCGTTTTTTGGTAAAAGCATAAATGTTTCAGCAATATCCGCCAGCAAACCTTTATTCTGCCTACTGGGTTAATTTTCATTAGTATAAGTGTTTGTCCCTGAGTGGAGGTTGTCAATGCAAAGCACTTTAACCGTAATACTCGCATACTGATGAACCACCGTCTGTTAAATATACTTCCATTTTAATCTATGTATGACTATACATTATATTTATTTAAATGTTTCATTAATTGAATATATTGGGGTTCTAATGTCCAGGGAAAATAATATTGAAAAAAAAAAAAAGTTGATCTAATACGTTTCTGACTTCTGTTCCTCACTGAAGAGGAAGTGAAACACAACTGATTTTCCTGCTAACGGTTCCTGCCTGTCTGAGCTGTAGACCGTGTTGTGTCTCCTGGGTGATGCCCCGCCCACCCTCACGGTCCTGCCCCCCTCCAGTGTACAGCTGCAGCAGGAGAAGGTCACACTCGTGTGTCTGGCCAACAAGGGCTTCCCCTCAGACTGGAAGCTGAGCTGGAAGGTGGCTGGTAGCAGCTGGAGCTCGGGGGTGAGCCAGAGCTCCGGGCTTCTGCAGAAGGACGGCCTCTACAGCTGGAGCAGCATCCTGACCCTCCAGAAGGAGGAGTGGCTGAAGAAGACAGTGACCTGTGAGGCCACCAAGGACTCCCAGTCTCCTGTCACACAGACACTGAGTAGAGAGCAGTGTGCTGAGGCATGAAACTCCCACATGTGTACTGAAGTGTTCTTTTAGATCGTCTGTGTTTATTACTCAAATGTTCCTCGGTTATTTGATCAAAATGGAATAAAAATTTTGAATAAACATTATAGTCTCTTAATTAAAACATTTCCCACAACAATACTCATAACAATAAATACCTTTAAAGTCCTACATTTATATACAGCAGAAATGCTAATGTGTGATGAGGTATAGGATTAAACTTTGATAAAGCCACCATTTCATTACTCATAATAAAGAAGGAAGCAGGAAGCCAGATATTATGGAACCAAAAAATAAGATATTTCCACATTTCATTCAGTAGAAACTGTAACATGAGTAAGTCGGTGTATTTTTGGAACATCAGGGGCTGGAGGACAAACCATCTTCGGCCCTTTCAGTATATGACAATATTATCATTTTTAGTTTATTTCTGCCAGAAAATAATCCCATCATGCTTTATATCTCTTTGTAGCACAAATTGGGCTATTTCAATACAATACTCTCATGGGTCACTTATGAAAGCAGAAAGTTGTTCTATCCAAAAAAGAGTAAATATTTACAAATGTTTCATGAAAAAAGAAATCTTCCCTACCTGTACAGGTTTAACATACATACACCACACTCACATGATATCCACCCCGACTCTGTGTGTGTGTGTGTGTGTGTGTGTGTGTGTGTGTGTGTGTGAGTGTGTGTGTGTGTGTGTGTGTGTGTGTGTGTGTGTGTGAGTGTGTGTGTGTGCTAGTGTGCTAGAGAGCATTGTGTGTTTGTGTGTGTGAGAAATAATTTTACTGAAAATTACATTTAATTTTAAGTTTTCAGACAGTTTAGTAAAAAGTCATTGTTTCAGTTGGTGGCATTATTTCATCTTGTTGTGTAGTAAGTTTATTTAAGCAAGTATAGTGAGGTTATTTAACTTTACCCCCTAAAGATCTTACATTTTTCACTTTTACTTGTTAATAAAGATTTAGAATGGACATGAAAAGTATGTGTTGGTAGAAATGTTTCACAGTAGCTGAGAATAATCAGAGGAAGGCACAGACATGGTGATTAGTGCTTTAGTGTGTGCTTACATCACCTCTAAACAGGACAGAATCTCCTGAAGATGACTGATACTGATTTAGCAGTCATGCTACTAGTTGAGATTTCTCTCCACTAATAACTACCTGCTCTATTATAAGAACAACTGCCCCAAGATACCAAAGGTCTCAGTACTGCAGTGTTGTGATTGGTTTCTGATGCTCCATGCACTGGAAGTGTGTGTAAATGTGCCTCTGTGGGGTCTTGATAAGCACTAGATAAATTCCATGAGAAGTTTAGGAGCTTCTCCATGTTTCTGGTGATGCAGCTCAGTCTGAGCTGTTATCACTGTCAGTGTCAACAGCAACATTAGCATTGTGTTTAATGGTGGGTTTCTTCTTGATGGATCATACTAATGTTCACACCTTGCATTTCTAACTCATAGACAGCAGGAGTAGAAGGACATATATATCTACAAAACTCTCCTCTAACAGAAGTGCAACAGTGTTGTCTGTATTGTGTCTTTGTGATTCATTATAGATTTTTTTGTTGACTTGAGTGAGTGTGTTGTGGTTCCTAGAATAATTATTTTCTATAGATGTGTGTTGTTCAGTAGTGAGTGAGTGTGATGGGGCATCTCTCCTGCACAGAGTGTGTTATTGTGCTGTATCATATCCTCCCCCTCAGCACCTGCAGTAGGTCCCAGCTGCAGCAGTGCAGTCTCTGTGCAGCCTGACTGAGGGAGGTTTTTGTACGACTCTCTAACACTGTGTGAATAGGCGTGTACTACTGATATCATGGTAACTCTGACAGTAATAATCTCCTGCATCTTCAGTCTGGACTCCTCTGATGGTCAGAGTGAAGTCAGATCCAGATCCACTACCACTAAAACGAGCTGGAGTTCCTGACTGTAAGTTAGTAGCCCCGTAGATCAGGAGTTTAGGAGCTTCTCCAGGTTTCTGCAGGTACCAGGCTAAAAGGTTATTATTATACACTGCAGGGTTGGTCCTACAGCTGATGGTGACTGTGTCTCCTGGAAGAGCAGATTTCACTGCAGGAGTCTGAGTCACAGTCACCTGACACATGGATTCTGGGGGAAAAAAACAAAACAAAACAAAGTAAATCCAATTTAAATCACATTTTATTTTCCATTTCTTATGTTGCTTATATCTGTTAATAGAAGGTTTAGAATATTTTATTAAACAAGACATCTGTTTTTTTAGGTTATTCACCTCAAAAGCAAAGCATAAAATGATCTTTTACCTTGAGTCCAGAGGGCCAGTGTGCAGATGAAGATGGGGATCAAAGTCATGGTTGCTGTGGGTGAAGTTGCTGGGGCAGGCAGCTCTCAGTCATGAAGTGTTAAACTCACAGGACTATAAACACTCCCAGAGCACTGAAGCAGGTGCTGCACATGCAAAGTTACCTCCCTGTACTAATACACATCTACCAAATACTCTCTGTGGCCTCTGTCTGAAGTAATGACTCCACTGAATACCTCTTATATAACCATATTTATCAGAACCAACCATACTAGATAACTATAAACTTTATAATATAATGTAATATATGGATACTCTTAAAGGTCAAATAGTATTTCTATTTAATATAAACAATGTCAAAAACTATGGTACAGTGTGCTGATTATTGGATAACTGGAACTGATGAATAGATTAAGAGAGAATGATAAATAAGAGGTATCTAGTATATTTTATGTAAATATTTCTAAACGTGTGTGTGGTGCAGTGCTCTCAATCGCTCCTCTGTACAGGATCTCTATTGTGCCTGCGGTCTACATACTTTCCACAAGGGGCGCTGGTGAGTTGTACAGTGGATGTCTAAGATGTGAAGCAGAGTGTTCTGACCAGAGTAGAAGAACAGAACTGCAGTTACAGCCACAGCAGCTCACTGACTCTTAGTGCTGCATTTAGGGAAGAGGAGGAGGAGCTCTACCATCTTCCATGATGACCTCAGTCAGCTGTAATGTGATGTAACACACTTACACAGCCCTGAACAATGGAGCTTATAGTCTGAAGAATGCTCTTTTTTCTTAATTCACCACTCAGCTGGTTTTGATTCTTGGGTTTTGCTATCACTGCAATAAGCTTCAATTTGAACATGGTCTGTTCTTGTATTATTTTATTATTCACTATCTGCACTGTAAGATTCTTTGCACTGGGGTGTGTTGTGCTTGACTAAGTTGGGCTAATGTAAGCTGAACATCTGCAAAAAGTGTTGTTCTATTCTGGGAAGGAGCAGGTTTCTCAGGGCTGTAAAAATAAATCTGTTTCACCCCACTGCTCTCGCTCTCTTTCACTCTAACTGGTATTTGACATTAATAGAGACTAGTTTAAGTTCTTCATTTTTTGTCTGAACATTATGTACACAGGCAAAGGAAATAATTACTAATAAAACAATATTCAGATTGGATAAAAATTATATTCTTAACTAAGTAAGTTTATATAATAAATAAAAAATGTATTTAGCAAATGTCACGGAATGCTCCCCCTTCACGAGTCATGTGGTTTGGGGGGGAATTAGGTTTGTTGTCACGCCCCCTACATGATGGCACGCACCTGTACGGGGTTCACGTTGAGTGTATGTCTGTTTATTTAAAGCCCTGTCAGTGTGGGCCTCATGGTTGGTCGTTGTTAGTGTTAGTGTAATGTTAGTGTCAATGAGTGTGTAGCCGCTGTTAGTATAACCCAACGTTTGTACCATTTTATGTTGTCGTTGTTGTTTGTGTGTTCCTGTCTATTAGTGTTATTATGTGTGAGTGCCACGCGTGTCCTTTATGTTTCATGTCATTAAATGTTTCACATCGTCAAGGGAGTCTGTGCGTCCTGCTCAACGCCGTGACAGCAAATACATGAATGAATGAATGAATGAATGAATGAATGAATGAATGAATGAACAGTCACATACTTGAACACTTCTGTCCAGTTCAGTGAGTTTGTAGGTATTTTATTATTTCTCTATTAGCAGGAGAGCAGAGTGGTGCAGTGGAAGTGTGCTGGGACCATAACCCACAGGCTGATGGATCACAACCATCCTCTGATAATATCCTATACTAAGATAAGACTACATTAACTCCCTAAGTGATAACACAGAGAAAATAACCCAGGGCCCAAACATAAGGGCAGGCCTTCCCTACTTTCCAGAGCACACACAAATACATACATACTATATACAAATTTACAACAGTGGCCAAGTTAGAGGGATCAAACAAGCTCAGAATCAGAGTAAGTGGAAAAGAGGCCAAGCACTGAATCAAATATCAAAATTGTCACTAGAACAAACAAGTGTCCAAAATATCATCTTTCTCTTTCTTCTTCCTCCAAAACATTTCCTTATATCCCTCCTCTGGGCAGGGCCTTGTTTCAGGACTGGACAGTGAGTATGAAGATCTGTAGAGGAACTCTGGACTGGGTCTGGGGAAACTAACTGGAGAGAACAGAGCTCCACACACACATACATATGACACAGGGGGACACAGGACATAACTACTGTCTCATGCTCTTCACCTGCAGGTCAACATCATGTGAGCAACTGTCCCCACTTTGACATCTTAATGAGCTAAATGTAAAGGTAAATGTTGTGATAATCTTGTGTTCCTCAGTGTGGCGGTGCAGGTGTATCCAGTACAGTTCAGAAGCAGCCCTTCACTCTCTGTTCTGTAATGGTGAATTATATCAGTGGATGTGTGGAAGCACATGAGCAGACAGCACTCCAGATGTGTGGTAGATGTGGGGACTCTTTATTAGAAAGGACCTCCTGAAGTGGGGACTTTAGGAGGAAGGACCTCCTGATATGGGGACTCTTTAGGAGGAAGGACTTCCTGTCTACTGGTGTTCTGGTCCTCCTTCCTCCTTCTCTGTGGTTTGTGTGGTTGAGCTGCTGCAGGTATTCAGACTGTGATATGTGTCCTTTTAATTACCATTATCATTACTCTCCTCACACACACACGCGCACACACACACACAATATCTTCTCACATTCTCACATAATAATTGTATTAATGCTGCTTAAAAAATGTGTAATAAAAGTATTATTTGTAATATATGTATGCAGGTATTTATGCAGATCAAATAAAATTCATTTATTTATTTCAACGTCAGTAAAATATTAATCATATGAAACTAATAATACATTATTTGTGTTAGCATAGCAAAACTTTAGTTTGTGAAATGGTAAATACTGTGACTTTTTCCCTGGAGTGAAATTCCCAGGATGATGTACTCAGCTACACTTCAACAGTAATTCTAGATTGTCACCATCTGTCCCATCATCACCTGAAATTATCCAGAAATTAACAAAGCAGGACTTTGAAAAAAACTCTTTTATTCTAAAAAGAAGGAAGAATTAACTTCACATACCAGTTGCTGTCTGGACAGTTTAACACAGTATTTCCTCAGCAGATTTTCCAGGATCTCCAGGCTAAAAACAGCAGTAAAATGATTAAAAGAATCAAGAGTAACTCAGACCAGTTCACTAGGTAGTGTTCACCTGTCCTTATACACCACAGTGATGTTCATATATTACTGCCTTTGTCCAGAACCTGAGTGTGGAAGCAGGACGTTATCAGGGGTTGGTTTAAAGGAAAGATGTTAACCTGCTACATATGTAGTGATGTAAGTGTCCATTACACAATGATGACAATTTAAAAGAACAAGCAGTTCAGTACTGTAGTGTTTTGGAGATGATGAGTTGAGGTGATTCCAGATTTAGCAGCTCTGCAGCTGATCTCAGATCAGTCTGTGTTTGATTCAGAGCAGTTCCTCTACAGCTGAGGGAGGTTTTTGTACAGAGCTCTAACACTGTGTGAATGGAGTGCTGTAACCCTGCTGACAGTAATAATCTTCTGCATCTTCCTGGACTCCAGTGATTTTTAGAGTAAATTCTGTAAAGGAGAGACTACCACTGAATCGATCTGGAACTCCAGACTGACGGTGTGATGCAGCATAGATCAGGAGTTTAGGAGCCTCTCCAGGTTTCTGTAGGTACCAGTGGAGGTAACTGCTAACACTCTCACTGGCCCTGCAGCTGATAGTAACAGTCTGTCCTGCGGTAACAGACTGAATCCTGGAGATTGAGCCAGGATTATCTCCCCAAATAATTATAAAAAAAAATAATCACATACATAATAACATTTCAATTTGGATGAATTTTAAATAAATAAAATCCAAATTAAAAATATTGTAACTCTGAAAATTAAAATTGCAGCAAATAAACATGACCATCCAAAACCAAGTAAAAATGAAAACTAAACTTATTTCAGTTTGTCTCACCCTGAGTGAGGAGTCCCAGGGTTCCCAGCAGTAGAATGAGTGACATCATCATTGTGCTGTGTGTCAGTGTGTGTTAAAGGACTGAACACTCTCTGATCACCACTACAGCTCTTAAAGTGTGTGGAGCAGTGAAGCAGCTCACATATGCAAACAAGACAACTGACATTTCACCTCACAGCACTAGTTTGTACATCTGATTCACTTTATCAAATAAATGAAAGAATCACTCCTCTTCTCTCCTCTTCTCTCTCTCCTCTTAGAGCTCTCAGTAATCCTCTCTTATGTGCTGCACTCTCACATTCTGTCATGATTTTTCTACACTTGGTTTTCCTGACATTGAAGATCATGTTGGTATTGATGACACCTGCGTTATGTCTGCATCAGTAGAACATTTAGAAAAGACAGTATGTAATGTCTACATTCAATAACACTATGGACATGTGGAAGTGGAATTGGAACTCTCCTTTTTACTAGGTCATTCACCCAAGCTATGTGAATAACACTGCCACCTAGTGGTGAATATAGATAGCAGCAAGTTTAAGCAATACACATTTCCTCCCACCTTACTAAGAAAGTCTTAGTAATTACAATTCTCTATCTTTTTTTCTAGAGGTAGCGGGTAGACTGCATCTTACCTCGAGCCAGTTCAGGAGAATATTCTGCCCCATAACAGAACAGGCCCCCTACAGCAGACAGTACTCTGGGTCTCAGAGCATCAAGATGAGTACGCAACTGCAGCCCTGATGTGGAGTGTTACGGTAGGTCAGCAAAAATGTGTCTAACCTCTACTGGACAGTGATGGAGTGAGACTTGGAGGATCTCAGTGCAAACTCGCACAAACATTTCTGGATGGTCTGCAGCTGAGTGAATGTTTCAAGGTTCAAGTTTGGCTTATTTGTCACATACATAGTCATACACAGTATAACTCGCAGTGAAATGGTTTTGTGAGTGCTCTGTCCAAACTGAAGAAAGAAACAGGTGCATAAGGAAATTATATATATATATATACATACACTTCCACAATAAAAGGAAGAGAAGGGTCGGGCTGTTGGAGAACGGGTGCTGAAACAAAGGCCCCCTTCAAGGTTAGGAAAGCCTGATCCATGGCCGAGGTCCACTGCAGCTGCTTTCTGCCCTGCTTATTTTTTAGGAGGTCTGAAAGGGGAGCAGCTATGGTGCCAAACCCCTGAATGAACCTTCATTAGAAGTTGGCAAAACCCAAGAAACATTGCAACTCCTTGACAGTGGTGGGTTTAGGCGAACTATGTATAGCAGTTACCTTATCAGGGTCCATGGAGAGGGCTCCCGGTTTGAGAGTACACCCTAAAAAGGTGACACATTTACTGTGGAACTCACTTCTCAGCCTTACAGGCTTACAGTTGATTTTGCTGGAGATGCGTCAGGACGGCCGTTACATGATCCACATGCTCCATTTCTGATTGGGAAAACACGAGGATGTCGTCTATGTAGACAATCAGGAACTTGTCTATCATGTCCTGAAATATATCATCCATAAATGCCTGGAAAACAGAGGGACTATTAGATAAGCCATATGGCATTACCAGGTATTCATAATGGTCTCGTGTCATGGTGAAGGCTGTCTTCCATTCATCACCCTCACATATGCATATGTGGTTGTAGGCATTACACAAGTCTAATTTTGTGAAGATGGTAGCCCCTAATAGTCATTCATGGGTTAAAGAGATGAGGGGAAGAGGATAGGAATACTTCATTGTCACCTCGTTAAGGGCCCGATAATGGATGCACAGCCTTAAACCCCCTCCTTTCTTCTCCACAAAGAGGAATCCAGCAGCGACTGGTGAAGCAGAGGGCCGTATGAACCCGAGCTGCAGTGCCTCACTGACGTAGGCCTCCATTGCCTCCGCTTCAGGTCAGGAAAGCGGGTGAGGCTTAGATCTGCGAGGTAGGGGAGCCCCAGGAAGGAGCTCTACAGCACAATCACAAGATCAATGAGGTGGGAGTTTAGTCACTTTAACCTTAGAGAACACATCAGCGAAGGCTCTATAGAGCTGAGGGACAGACTGGGGTGCTAGTGGCTCAGGGCTCATGACTGTAGTGGAGAAAATAGGCAAAGACATGCAGTTTTGGAAGCAGTGTGCACTCCATGATGTTAGTTCAGCCAAGGACCAAGAGATACAAGGGTCATGGATCCACAGCCAGGGAAAGCCCAGGATGACAGAGTCACGGGACATGGGCAGAAGCAATTACTGAATCGACTCGCAATGGAACAACCCAATCTTTAGTGTGACTGGGACAGTTTTGTGTCGGACAATACCCTCACCTTTGGGTTTGTCATTAAGAGAATGAATACATAATGGAGGATTTAAGGTGACTCTAGGGATTCCCAGTGATGTAGCTAACCCAACATCTAAAAAATTCCCTGCTACACCGGAATCCACTAAGGCAGATAGAGAAACACTGTTACCATCAGCCCTAAGGACTACAGGGAGTGTAAGCTGACAAGTCAGATACAGTAGTGATGTTCTTATGTGTGTGTTGAACGTAGGAGACCTCCCATTCTCTCGACGGGGATGGGGACATACAGGACAGCTGTAGCGGAAGCGGCCGTTAGCACCGCAGTACAGGCACAATCCACCGGCGAATCGTCTGGCACGTTCTTGAGGGGTGAGGCGTGAGCAAATCACTTGCATAGGCTCAGGGACTCCACCGGATCTATCGTCAGAATCCTCTGATATGAAAGCCCGGGGTACGCGTTGTAATTGCTGATGGGTCTGTCGTAGGTTATTCAATAGCAAGTTTGATAAAATCGGACAGTGTAGTTGACTCTCCTCAGCATGCAAGTTCTGCCTGGAGTCCCGGAGAAAGTCCGCAACAATACATGGGTTTCAACGCCATCTTGCTCCAGCCACTGCCAGCGGCGATCGTACGGAATTCGCGGGCGTAGTCAGCTGCCATGTGCCTCCCTTGATGTATCTCACATAAAATAGTTCTGGGATCCCAACCACTCACGGAATGATTGAACACAGCCTTGAAAAGATTGTAGAATTCTGTTTCACACTGTAACGTAGGGTCCTGGCTATCCCAGAGGGCGGTTACCCAAGCCCCTGCCTCACCAGTTAGTAGCAACAGCACAAACTGTACAGGGTCCCTGTCGGTGATGAAGTACATGGAATAATGGGAGAAATACATGGAACACTGCAACAGGAAGTTCTTGCATCAATCTGGAGAGCCATCGAATCGTTCTGGGTGGCCATAGGAATGCAATGAGCGAAGGAGTCACTGAAGTCACAGTAAGTATGACCTGTGAAAGTCTCTGAACGGTTTCATGTCCTCGGCCATGGAAACCTCATGCTGGACCAGTCTGTTTTGTACCTCCGCTGGATCCATGAAAATGGTGAAGTATTCTGTAATGATTGCACAAACCCTGAAGTGGATGCAGTTGTGGAGGTTTATTTATGCAATCAAACAGATACGTTTAGTAACATGGGTAAGCATAGTCAGGTTGGTCTGAGGTCGATATACAGGGTAGCGTTCAGGAGGTGTCCGGGGGTCAGGCAGGAGAGAAAGTCTAGAAGCCAAGCAGGAGTCAGGAAAGCACACAGGATGAGGAAACGCTCGGTATGGCACATGGGAACAATACTTTGCAATGTGTGCACAGGGAAGGGAAGTTTATAAAGGGTTGGTAATGAGGGGAATGGGAATCAGGTGTGTGCTAGAATTCCGGTGAGTCAGATCGAGGGTGTGTGCGAGTGGGCATGGCTGTGCAGGGCTGATGGTTGTTCCTGGGGCTCGTAACAAAATGAGATCTTCTCCATCATAACTGTATTCATTAATGCAACTTAAAATATTAAACATTACATTAATTTCACAGCCAAACCTTCACGGAAGGATGTGAACATCTGAAATTGAGTTGAGACACAGACACGTTTAGTACACAAACATTTCTCATGAGTTGTCCACTCTCCCACAAGTCTTTGTACAGTGCAAACATCCCCAAGAGTAAACAATAACGCACTAGAATTTATACCTAGTGTACATATTCAGAGGACTAAATGAATGCAACATCCAAAATGGTATACAAACTGTGCTTTCTTGACTATATGATGTTTTAGAAATTTGTCTTAAATATGTACAGCAGATTGTTCAGGACACAGACCAGTGCAGACTAGTATAACTTGGAATGGAATATAAAATATGGAACAGTAAATCAACTCATTTCTGTATAGGAGGTGTAAAAGTCTGTTTACACACTGTAGGCACCCACGGTATGAACAGACACCCAAGACATTATAAACTATTTAAAATGGCAGTGATTGTTTATTTAGATGTACATCACAATATAACACATAAATCAATACTACTACAATACATCATTAAGGCAAAAAAATAAGAACACAATTAAGTGTGTGTTTTTGATGGAGGTACAGGAAGATGGTGTTTTGATGGAGGTATGTGTAAATGGTGTTTTTGATGGAGGTACAGGTAGATAGTGCTTTTGATGGAGGTACAGGTAGATGGTGTTTAATGGAGGTATGGATAGATGCTGTTTTTTATGGATTTGTGCATAGTGTTTTTGATGGAGGTACGGGTAGATGGTGTTTTTGTTGGAGGTACAGGTATATATATATTTTTTAATGGAGGTACAGGTAGATTGTGTTTTTGATGGAGATATGGGTAGATGGTATATGGTGTTTTTGATGGCGGTATGGGTAGATGGTGTTAAATGGATTTATGGATAGATGGTGTTTTTGATGGAGGTACGAGTAGATGGTGTTTAATGGAGGTATGGGTAGATGGTGTTTAATGGAGGTACGGTGTTTCCTGGTGGGTGTTTCTTCCTGCACCATCTCCAACTGTGCCCTTCTGACTCAAACATCTTTCAGCACAGCACTGACTTAAATGAAACACTAAAACATTAATAAGCTCCAGATCTGTTTCCTTGCTACATGTACAGACCAGTCTGATCCTCATCAGAACTGGGGTCATATGAGATCAAAATCTAAAATCAGGTAAAATCTGAAGCAACTCAGGAGAATTTAACACAGTGACGCCATTTTTCTTTAAGCAAATAAACAGGCCTGTTTATTGTTCTTGTATTGACTATTTCAGCAGATTTCCATAACTCCACAAACACAGTATTTTGGCCTAAGACTTTTACACAGTACTATGTATGGCAGACATAACTGTACTATACATATCAGACATAGCTAATTAAAAATTAATGAAGATCTACTCCTTCTGCTGCATTAATAATGTAGATCTACTCCTTCTGCAGCATTAATAATGTAGATCTACTCCTTCTGCAGCAATAATAATGTAGATCTACTCCCTCTGCTACATTACCATCAAAAAATAAATATTTGTAGAAACTGACAAAAACATTTTCTCATCTGATTTATTGTGTCCAAGGTCCTTAATAATTAAATGTAGATGGTCATTTAACCAATGTCTATATTCCTGTAGTTCATCCGTGCCTGTTTGCCAGCAGCAAAGGTTTGGCAGCAAACTCATGTAAAATGTCTATTAAGCTTTATAAACCCTATAAAATATGCCAATCACATTACTATCAGACCACTAAATTCTTGAAGAACACTTTCTCATGTACCCATTCTATGGCTTTCAATTTTATTCACTGTAGGAATTCTGAGAAATGGGATTGCAAACTCCTGTTAAATGTGCATTCATTTCCTTATATACAACTTGTAAAATGAACTAATCAAATTGTTATTAAGACACTCTAGTATATTCTTTAAGAACACTTCCTTATATGCTCATGATTTTGTAAATTTAAAGTGTCTTTACTGCAGGAATTTGGAGTAATGGAATGAAAAATATGTTTGAAATAACCCTTCCAGATTGTGGTTATATCTTGTTCCTCATACTCAGGCCTGCTACTGGAGGCCTGGGAGTTTGAAGATGTAGTGCAGTATTTTGCTGTTCCTGTTGTGCTCTTCTGCACTGAGGTTGAGGATGTCCTGTCTGGGATCTGATGGAGGCTGTTCTACAGCTTAGGGGTCACAGCCCCAACTGCTCATATCTCCACTGGCACAACCTTGGTGTCAATTTCCACCATCTCTTTATTGATTCTTTGTTTCCCTGCTATTAATCCAACTTATCATATTCCTTCTATTAGATGTTTCCATCACTTGGGACTGCGACATCTATTACCACTGCTGTTCTCTGCATCTCGCCCACTATCACAATATCTGGTTGCTTTACTACTCCTTGTTTATGTCTGTCTAGATTTCATGGTCTCACAGGATATTAGTCTTGTTGTTCTCCATCACTCTGTGCTTCTTCACATTTGGTCTCCAGCTCATATGCCATGCATATGTTTCTGTATATGATCTGCCACTTGCATGTCTATTTCAATGTTTGCTTTCTTTGCCAGCATCTTGCATCCTGGTACTAGGTGCTAGATCACCTCAGAGGTTCATTTGCACAGACTACATCTTGGGTCTTCTCTGGTGCTATACACCTCTGCTTCATCTGCCTAGTGCTTAGTGTTTGATCTTGTGCTGCCATGATTACTGACTCTGTGCTGTCCTTCAGTTCTGCCTTTTCCATTTATTGGAAGGATTGTCTTTAGTCGACAACTTCTGCTATCACTTGGCGCTTTGTTTCATTGAGGGGCATCTCTTTCCATGGAACCTCCTCTACTTCCATGGTGAGCCCATCTGACATCTCACTGAGGCACACCATCAGCTCATCCTTGGGGGCCATTGCTTAGATGTATTCATGAACGTTTCATGTCTCACCCTGGACAGTGGATTTGTTAGTCAACTTCACCCTCATTCCTTTTGCTATTTGCAGCTTTTGGGTGGAGTGCTCCATACATTGTTTCCTGGCCTTGATGTTGGCAGCTTGCAGTTCTTCTCTTTGCCAGCTTATCATGCCTGCTGGATAGCTGATGACTGGCATGGCATACGTGTTATGGTCATGATCTTATTGTTCCCAGTCAACTGAGTCTTGAGGACTTGCCTTACCCTACAGAGGTACTTGAATGTTGCCGTCCATCTCATTACCTGTGTTGCTTTACTTTGGAACTCCTTGCTGAAAAATCCCTCAACCTGATTTGAAGAGCAGCCTACAGGAATATCTTCATTAAAAACCATTTTTATCTTAGAGAATGAAATGTCCTTCCTTCCTCCTAGATCTCAGTTCTTCACACTGCTCCTGGATGAAGCTCTGCTACTTGTGAGTTTTTCCAAACTCTCCATTATACCATGCACTTCATGCTGGGAGACTAGAATCTCTTTTGAACCTTTAGGTCTCACAGGTTCTTAAAACTCAGATTATATTTCTGAGTAATAAACATTTATAATCTCATTGATTATATTGTTTGTGTAGGTTATAATAAGATCATCAACCAGGGAAACACCATGGTCATTAGAGAGCTGCAAAGCAGAGTGGTGGGAGGTTGGCTGGTTCTCACATTTGATAGAGGACTGCTCTTTAAAAGAACTCATGAATATGGCCTGAAGATACCTATGCACCTTCTTAAACAAGCCAGAGTTTGTTGGAACTTCTGAAATATCAGATCCACTTAGGCTACATGGGGATGAAACCCAAGAAAATGAATCAAGGTCACTAAATATAGTAGGAGAGTCAGTTTCACTCTCTATCACGCTTGATTCAACAAGCTTATCCAAAGCATCAACAATTGTTTCTGCAATATTAGCAGCAGCACACTGCAAGTCTGTTGATGACACTGATAGTGCTTTGTCCTGTGCTAAGGTTCAAATCAGTTTGGGTGGCTGTACCTCGTGCTATCTGCAGTGATGCATTTGTGCACTCACTACCTGACTGTGGTAAGGAATCTCGGAGACGTCGTTGTTGCTGTGCTGATTTCAGACTGATTTCAGTACTGGGAAGGAGGTGCAGCTGCTGACCTCGTCACTCTGAATCCTTGAGTGCAAACTCAGGCAAACTCTGGCTTGCCTGACATATTTCAGATGAACTGCACTTAGCAGGCTGCATCTCATCCTTATATAAATCCAGGATTTTGCAGATGTCCTCATCAGTGCAGGAATCACCATCACCCTGCACTCTTGGTGGACTGCAGCACTGCAACACTCTTTGCAACACCAGCCTTCCCTTGCTACAAAACAGCAAAAAAAAAGGATCTCTGCTATGACTTCAGTGTCAGAATGCGTAATTGGACTTTTATCCAGTGCAACTGGAGTGCGTGTGGAGGATAGGCTGGACCTGCCTGAAGAGCTCCACAGTTCAGTCATCGAGGCTGTGTATGAAGAGCGCCTCAGAAGAATTAAGGCCAGGAAGAATGTGAATGTGACCCAAACATTTGTTACGACCCCGTCTAGGCTGTGAGGCCATAACAAGGAAAATGAAATGTAAATGGCTAACAGAATGTAAGCTGTAAAAAGTGAATAGCAATAAAACAAACAAAAGCACAAATGGAAGTCTCCTTTTGGTGTATTTCACAGAGGATATTATTTACAAACAGCAGTGTCTTCAGCAGTGACCCAGGCCAAAACAATAAACAAAATCCACACTAATGGAAGAAAAATACACACTAAATAATCCCAACAAACTAAAGAAACATACAACAGACTTTCCTACCTGACAGATAAACAGAAGCAAAACCCACACCCAACAAAAATGGCAGTCACTCCATACCATCATTATCCAACACCAAAGTAGCAAATAAAACAATATTTACACTCTCTGTCCAATATCTACAGGTATATGTGCAACAGCTACTGAAGCAGAAGAGGCGAAGCCAAAGCACAAAGTCCAAAAATGGGGAAAACAAGGTCATACACAAGTCATACAAAATTGCAACCAAAAGCCAAACAAACCAACAAAACTGTGTGTCTTCCCTCTTCCCTTCATCCCTTGTGGGAGGGGCCATTAAATAGCAGGAGCAGTGAGAACTGTGTCCCTTAGTAAGCAGAGCACTACGGGCTGTGACCCCCATACTGGGAGAACGGCTCCAGCAGATCCCAGGAGCAACATCTGAGATCTCCATCCAGAAGATCACAGTCTAATTATTAGTACTCTTGTATGTTTCTATAGGATTCATGACAATAGGTGTTACTAATGTTAGTATAGCAAATTATTGTGTTATAAACTTGGAGTAGGCAGGAATAAACTAGGTAGAGGCAGGGGTAAACTGGAGAGAGGAGGGGTAAACTGGATAGAAGCAGGGGTAAACTGGAGAGAGACAAAGGTAAACTGGAGAGACACAGGGGTAAACTGGAGACAGGAGGGGTAAACTGGAGAGAGCCACAGGGGTAAACTGGAGAGCCACAGGGGTAAATTGGAGAGCCACAGGGCATAGATAATATGTTTATCCATCCACATACTGTTTGTACAGCTTTTCAGATGTAATACCAAACACATACAAAAAAAAAGTCAATTCTAACATTGTACTGTCGTGATTCAGTGTGTTGTGGTTCCTAGAAGAATGGTTTTTTATAGATGTGTGTTTTTCAGTAGTGAGTGAGTGTGATGGGGCATCTCTCCTGCACAGAGTGTGTCATTGTGCTGTATCACATCCTCCCCCTCAACACCTGCAGTAGGTCCCAGCTGCAGCAGTGCAGTCTCTGTGCAGCCTGACTGAGGGAGGTTTTTGTACGACTCTCTAACACTGTGTGAACACCCAGCTACTACTAATGTAATGTGCACTCTTACAGTAATAATCTCCTGCATCTTCAGTCTGGACTCCTCTGATGGTCAGAGTGAAGTCAGATCCAGATCCACTACCACTGAAACGAGCTGGAGTTCCTGACTGTAAGCTAGTAGCCCAGTAGATCAGGAGTTTAGGAGCTTCTCCAGGTTTCTGCAGGTACCAGTGTAGACAGTTATTATTATACACTGCAGGGTTTGTTCTACAGCTGATGGTGACTGTGTCTCCTGGAAGAGCAGATTTCACTGCAGGAGTCTGAGTCACAGTCACCTGACCACGGCAGTCTGAAAAAAAAAATTTAATCAGATAAATATATTCCTCATCCACATTTACCTGATATGTTGTGTTTACTGTGGTTGGTTTCTTCTTATCCAGATGCCATGTAAAATATAAAGTTGTGTTACCTTGAGTCCAGAGGACCAGTGTGCAGATGAAGATGGGGATCAAAGTCATGGTTGCTGTGGGTGAAGTTGCTGGGGCAGGCAGCTCTCAGTCATGAAGTGTTAAACTCACAGAACTATAAACACTCCCAGAGCACTGAAGCAGATGCTGCACATGCAAAGTGACCTCTCTGTATTAATACACATCTACCAAATACTCTCTGTGGCCTCTCTGTATTAATACATGTTTACCAAATACTCTCTGTGGTGTCTCTGTATTAATACACATCTACCAAATACTCTCTGTGGCATTTCTGTATTAGTTTTTTATGATTCATTACACACTATAATTAAAAATAACTCAAATTTAGTGAAATCTGACAATCAAGAAGCAAAACTTCAGGCCAGATCTGCATAACTAATAAGCACATTCTCAGCCTCAAACTCTAATCAAATCACTACACACGCACACACCACTTCTACTAAACACACTTCTCTACATTAGACACAGAAATCTAACATGATGTCACTTCTTTGCCTTTCAAACCTCCCATCTGTGAACTAACTGAGCAAACACAGCTGTCAAATGTACTTGGGATGATTAATTGGGATGATCACGTGGGTAATTAATTGTGAACTCACCAATCATGCCTTAGCACTGATAAAATGAGTTTATCTGTCTTTAAGTAAAAGACCTGTGGTATAAACATATGGAGGTATGTAATGTATTCATGTGATGTGTTCACTTCAGTATTGTTTGCTGCACACAACCTTTTTACATGTATGTTTCTTGCAGGTCGATGCAATGTTATCTGGACTTAACCTGACAAAAGTAAGAAGAGGGAGAGGCATCACTGGCCACAGAGATATTTTGAATGTCCAGGGCCAACGTGGTGGTATCATCACAATGTAGCTGCAATCACACAGAATGGAGTCCTCCATCGTCATGGCAACCTGGGTCCTTACAAAAACACAGTCCACACATATTAGACAGACTACACACCATCCTCAAAGTCTATACACTCATGTTAGACAGACTACACACCATCACCACAGTCCACACACTCACATTAGACAGACTACACACCATCATCACAGCAGAAGACTAAGTGGATGCAGAGCAGATGAAACACGTCATTGTCATGTTATCGTATAAATTATTTTACAAAAGAACTGGAATGGTGTGTAGTCTGCTAAATGCCATAAATGTAAATGTAACAACTGAGGTGTTCTGATACTCTTGTGTTGCTGTGTGAACTGTGTGGAGTGTTTTGACAAAATAAGCCCTGTTTTCAAAACCAGGCTTAAGCAATCATAAAAAAAATAAAATTAAATATACCAAATTCCTCCTCTTAGCTGACATGACAATACAAAATATACTAGATTATTAATATTCATTAAATATTAGTTTAGGTGGAGATGGGAAAAATAATTACAGATTAAAGATAAAATATGAAGCTTAGGGTTGTGTGTGTGTGTGTGTGTGTATGTGTGTGTGTGTGTGTGTGTGTGTGTGTGTGTGTGTGTGTGTGTGTGTGTGTGTGTGTGTGTGTTTGCGTGTGTGTGTGTGTTGTGTGTGTGTGTGGTCACTATAATGTGAAAGAGGTTTTTGGATGACAGCTTCATTAGAATGTATCACTATGGTTGACTTGTGGATGAGGCACTAAACTCAGTGTGAGTGGTAATCTGGACTGTGGACGTCTCAGAGGTGCAGGAGGGAGTTCTGACCAGTGCAGGAGAACAGAATGCAGCAGCTCTGTCTGTATTCTGTTCTGTGTCCTGGCATTTCTGTTACTTCCACTGAAATAAAGCTTCATTTTGGACATTGTCTGCTCTTTTATAAGAGACAAACATCTTTATTAATGTTACCAGACAGTTTCTTGTGCCTGAGTGATCTTATCTGAACAGACCAGAACATCTGGTGAAAGTGTAGCTCTATTCTGCGAAAAAGAGAATCACTCAGCCATGGTAATGCAAATCTGAGTTAGAACCCACTGCTCGCTCTCTCTCTCTCTCTCTCTCTCTCTCTCTCTCTCTCTCTTTAGTCCTGCTGAGGTGGACTATGTCGCCCCCTGCTGTCCAGGTTGGTGGCTCACTCTCCCTGGAGCTACACCAACACCACCTAACATTCATTCCTCTTGTGGTGGTGAGTGTATCATTAGCCTGATTAAATGAACTAAATAAGAAAAACCAAACGCCTCATTCTTAGTAAAGAGAACAAGTTTATTCCCCTTAACGACACACTCCATATTCCTACACTCACCTCACTGTTTACACTTCCTGTTTACACTTCATTGTTTGCACTCTCCAAGTCTGATGTATACATATGTAGCACTGCAAATATTTATATTTATATTTCCATTTTATTTCTGTTATTTTATTCTTGTTATTGCTGCTGGTCCCTCTGTGAGCTAAGTTTTGTTGTACAAGTACAATGATAATAAAGTCTGTTCTTATCTTATTGCACCATAGACATGAACTAACACAGGTTGTGTTTGACCCCAACCTCCACACCACATGGTCAGACTTTTAGTGTTTAACATGTGGATGACATCACAATCTCATGCTGAAGTATTCAAAAATTCAATTTCCATGGTTGATATATTTTTGTTTTGTATCTCCTTCTCACTTGGGACTTTCTGAGTTGTTTCATCGTGCTATGGAGTTAAAATGTTTTTCAGGTTACCCACACGAGGGCACACTAAGAACCAGTGACCTGTAGAGATGACATCGTCACAACAACGGAAGACCTGATTGGTTAAAGGGATAATTAACCTCTTATTAAATAACTGTGTTGTGAACGTGTTGGTGTCCCGTGATGTCTTGCTCAGTAGACCCCATGTGTGCCATGGTAGACACTGCTCTGTAGGGCTCTGAGTTTGTACAATCACTGCCTGTGGTAGACTCTAAGATTGGAGTGTTGAGGTTGACTGTCCTCTTTTTCTGTCCCAGGTTCTTTGAGTCGGACCTTATGAGTTAGTACTTGCTCTCTAGCGAGGTTCTTAGATAGAACCTTAGGAGTGTACTTGATCTTTAGAGGCTTTATACACAGGGCCTCTAGTAGTTACATGTAATGCTTCTCCATTAGTAGTGTCGAGTTGTTACAGCCAGTTTCAAAAGGACCACTGAGAGTCATATACAGATATTTGATTGTCAGAAACATTGAGTGTTGTTCTTCTCTTTTTGTTTGGAGTTGTAAGGGTGGAAACTGTGTTCTTTTTGCTTTGTTGTATTTCTGTTTTTGTGATAAGGAGTTGAGGTAAGAGTGATTGTATTTTATTTTATTTTGTTTTATGGGAGTTAGTGATTGAATAGTGATTGAACATCACTGAAAACCCCATATAGAGTGCACCCCTGTGTTTCTTTATTTATGTTGCGCCCTTTTCAGTCCTAGGCTTTGAGGTCACCAAAGGTGCAGGTAATAGGGTGGTAACATAAATTGGGGGCTCGTCTGCTTGTTTTGGTCTCTGTATGTTTTTGCTGGGCTGTTGTCATTGTGGTGTGGGGGGTGTTTGCGGTTTCGGTTTTCACCATGTTTGATTTACATGTGTTTACCACTGTGCCTTTGCTGGAGCAGTTTGGCATTTGCCACAAGGTGGATTTGTTACTCATTGCTGACTTTTTCAGTATTCCTGCGAGCTGTTTCGCTACAAAAGTTGACATCAAGGCTGACCTGTATAGACAACTGCTGGACACAGAGGTGTTGCCTGAACATGCTTGTGTTGTCTCTGGGAGTGTGGTGGAGCTGAGGAAGGACTTTCACCTGTGGAGGAAGCAGAAGCCACAGCAGGGCCGCCCAGCGATGCATCTATTGGTCCCTTGACTCCTGTTTCCCATCCTGCCTTGATGATCCGCCTGAAGGAGCTTGAGCTGGAGTTGCAACCCCAGCAGGTTTGTGTCCTGGAAGTCCAGGCTGGTAAAGAAATCAGGCTACCGCAGTTGAAGGTATGCAGAGAGAGCCGTGCCTGTACCTTGTTTGTCCACGTCCAGTCGGTCGGGTGAGTCCCCTGATTTTGATATTAGTCGACAGATTAGGGAGTCAAAAGTTGATTCCTATTTCAACGCTTTTGAGCGTGTAGCTACCACCTTGAAGTGGTCTAGAACAGTATGGACTCTTCTGCTCCAGTTCACTGGTTGGTAAGTCTCAGGAGGTTTTCTCTACATTACCTATTGATAAAAGCCTAGATTACAATGTGGTCGCGGTGTCTGTTTTGCGTGCCTATGAGTTGGTTCACTGGGCTTATATGGATCTGCTGATACCCACAGCCGCTATTTTAACCCCACGCCCACCTTATGGTTCTGCTGGATCACAAAACACACGCGGCAGTGATGGTTAATTTAGTCTGAACGCACATGCACATGAAACTGGGTACCGGAAATATGAGCTTAATCTGTGTATTTACACATATTGAACATGGTAACCTAAACAGGCAAATTAATAGATCAATATGAAATACAGAACAAAAGATTGAAAATGCAAAATAAAGTTGAAAATGAAAGACACTTTGTAAATAGTCATACTTTTAAACTTAAGCAGATGTCGTAGGAGGGCGATGATTGACACTGTAAGCAGACAACACGCACGGCACTAAAAAAACCTTGGTTCTGTGTTCCGTTGCTCTGAAAGCTCCTCTCTCCTCTCTCCTCTCTCCCCTCTGCTCAGTCCTCTCTCATCTCCCCTCTCCTCTCCCCTCTCTCCTCTCTCCCCTCTCCTCTCTCCTCTCTCCCCTCCCCTCTTTCCTCTCCCCTCTCTCCTCTCTCCCCTCTGCTCGGTCCTCTCTCCTCTCCCCTCTCCTCTCTCCCGTCTCCCCTCTCCTCTCTCCCCTCCCCTCTCTCCTCTCCCCTCTCTCCTCTCTCCCCTCTGCTCGGTCCTCTCTCCTCTCCCCTCTCCTCTCTCCTCTCTCCCCTCTCCTCTCTCCCCTCCCCTCTCTCCTCTCCCCTCTCCTCTCTCCTCTCTCCCCTCTCCTCTCTCCCCTCCCCTCTCTCCTCTCCCCTCTCCTCTCTCCTCTCTCCCCTCTCCTCTCTCCTCTCCCCTCTCTCCTCTCTCCCCTCTGCTCGGTCCTCTCTCCTCTCCCCTCTCCTCTCTCCTCTCTCCTCTCTCCCCTCCCCTCTCTCCTCTCGCCCCTCTCCTCTCTCCTCTGTTCCTCAGAGAGCGTTTAGAGAACCCGTACGTCCTTAAACATGGCAGTCAGTTTCCGGGTCACGGGCTGGAGGAGGTACAACAGACGACAGGAGGCGGCACAGACGTGAGATATGACACCAAGCCAGGGTCTCTGAACCCTTGTTGCTCAGTGACGAAAACTCAACAGCGTCCCCCATGTCCTAAGGAGACTGAGGAAGGTGGGCGTGTGCTCACACATCCTGAACCACTTCTACATGAGCACCATGCAGAGCACCCGGCTGAATCACTGTCTGCTACGGGAACTGTTCCGCCTCACACAGGACATCACTGCAGTAACCCATGAAGACCAGCACATTACTGGGTCACATTATCATCAACACTAGCATGGTCCGTGGTAGTAGAGACAGGTTAATCAGAGACAGCACATTACTGTGCTACCCAGGTGCTTGTGTAGTCTCTTGTGATCTCAAAACTAGACCACAGCAACTCGCTACTTGCTGGTCTTCCTTTAAGAGCCATCAGACCTCTACAACTTGTCCAGAATGCAGCAGCACGACTGGTCTTCAATCTTCTGAAGTTCACACGTTACTCCACTGCTGCGCTCCCTTCATTGGCTCCCTGTAGCTGCACGCATCAGATTTCAAACCTTGATGCTTGCCTACAAAGCCAAAAATGGACAACCCCGTCATACATGAGGTCAATGGTCCAATCTTTACCTCGAGTACTTCGAACCTCAAGTACGGCTCAGCTTGACATACCTTGCTTCAGGTCTCATGGACGACAATCATCGAGACAATTTTCTGTCCTGGCTCCAAGATGGTGAAATGAACTCTCGCTTGCTGTCCAGACAGCAGAGTCCCTTGCAGTCTTCAGACACAGACTGAAGACCCATCTATTCATGGAATATTTAAATGACCTCTGAACCTCGGTATTGTTTATTACAATGATGTTGTTAACAAACTCTAGCACTTATTGTTTATTGCACTTATCATTATTGCACATAGCCCTTATGTATTTCTACTTCTAGGCATCAGCAGTGATCCCTGTATTCTACAGTATTCTAGTTCATTGGTATCTTGGACTCTAACCTACTGTACTGTACTAGGATATATTCTATGAGTAAATGACAAAGTACTTTTGTAAGTCGCTCTGGATAAGAGTTGTAATGTAAATGTAAATGTACTGGGTCATGTTATCCTGCCATCAAGGACATTTTCAGCCAGTGATATATAAGGAAGGCCTGAAGCATCAGGAATGGTTTCTGTCAGCCCTCAGATGGTGTGTTTACAACCCAAGTCCTCTGGACTGTGTACTGGACACACTGTGTTTACAATCCAAGTCCTCTAGACTGTGTACTGCGTACCCAACTAAAGCTACACTGCCACGACCTTCTAGCCTCTGGTGGGTTTCTCAAGCACCTACATGAGGGAAAAAAGACTCATTAATAACAGTAATTCATTAACAAAAGGTCAAACATCAAGAGATTTCCCTAATTATTTAGCAATATGTGAAAAAAATCCCACCGAATTCATGAACACCTCTTCACACACTCATTCCGTGATCGTTTAAATTCAGCTACTGCCTACTCTTAAACCGTCTACTAATGGTTTCGGAAATTTCCAAAATGACTCACAGATACCTAAACAATATAAACGGAGCCTAAAATCATCACCTCCTTGGTGCACCCTCATGAGACCGCCCCTGGAACAAAAGACACACTTCCAAGACACGCGCCATGCTGCTTCACCACCCGTGACTCCTTGCATCGGAAGTCAGAGAGATTTGACCCCCAAGCCAAAATTAAACGTAACAACTATTTATATTTTAGTGGATTTATTGGACGAACCCCGTCTTGTAACTGACCTGCCAGTAGCTGTGCCACTCTGCACAGAGGAAACAATTCATCGAGGTGTCCCACAAGGGGAGAGCCCCCTCACTGGAGTGGAAAGGCGGTACTGGGCAAGTTCCATCCCAACGGGTTCTAACTGGTTTGAAGACCATCACCGGGGGTGGAAGCAACAAAAAGTGTTTGTCACAAATTCCCAGAACACGGCCTGCTGATTCAAGCATTAACATACTAGGACAACAAACAGCTAAAGCACTGTGTTCATAGAGTATCGTCTTTCTAAACTATAGGACTTAGTCATCCTGAAACTATACCCCAGCCGCATCATCACGTCTTCAGTTTACGATCAAAGAAACAGAAACCAAAACTATCAGTTGCCTGTATTTGCACAGTGATCACAGTGATAAGCGCAGAAGGGCAGTGCTCTCCATCAGATCAGGGCAGTACAACCCAGACCACCTGCATTCAGCAAGCATTTAATTTCCGTTCCTATGCTGACGCACGCATCGGAAGTATGATAGTGAGCATGGGTTTCATCTCCTGAACTGGGAAACACACTGTCTGCTTATTTTATTGTGCAGATACAGAAAACACATTTCTCACTCATGCTTCTTCTCTCAACAACTTAAAACAAAGCCTGCATAGTATGCGCAGCTCCTTCGTTCACATGACCGGTTAATCACACAATTGAGAGCATACCAAGTACATTTATATTAACATCCTATTTGTAACACACTTAACATTTCTTGCTATATTTAATGTAGTCCTGCCATTGTTTTCCAAAAATATCTGGCAGTAATGTACAATAATCACTGAATGCAACCAGTTATGGTGTGTAAACTACACCTCTGGGGTGAAATGCACTTAGGCAAAATACATGCCTGCCTTCTGATCAACAGAATTATACATCATTCTTCCTTCACAGATAAATATGTCAGCAGATTTTCATATGCAAAAAGGTTATATGCATGGCCTTATTCATTAAGTGATAACAACCCATTTCATATAAACTCATAAACTTTTTATACCTATTTTAGACGCAACTTAGTTTATCATTATTTGATAAAAACATTATACAATATAACCATGTTTTTACAATTGTTCTATGTATACATTATATGAAATGTACATAGGTGTTTATTTGTAAGTGCTGTGTGCGCTTTGTGTTATCTTATAACAGCCGCTTGAATCTTTCATGGGCTCGTTACTGTAGAATGTCATCGTTACAATCGAGACGTGTTAAAAAGGCTTTCCTGCACAATATGCCTCGGCCAGGCTCTTCATTAACTGATTCATCCATTAGACTAATAAGTACTTATCTGTACTTCGTTAAGGCAGGAGGCTGCAGGCTTGGACACCTGATGAGTGGCTTTCATATTGCCCTCATATTACCCATCCTACAGACTAATTTATATATGATTGAATTCCAACTAACAAACTTTAAGTCGAAATGTCTTTCCACTTTCACTCGGTCATGTAGGCTACATATGTTGGGAAGCAGTTCAGTTTTAAATGATCATCCAGCAAGTACACTTTAATAAAATAAAACTATTCAAACAGGTTTGCTGTCAGGTTTGCTGTCTTGCTGGTAGGATTACTTAACTGGCTTTATTCATGATGCACTGGAACTCTTCCAGAAATCCATTATTTTACAGCTATTGCTTGACACTTTCACGCACTATGTTATTCTGTTATACTAAACCCCACTGTAAACTGTTCACAGTTGAAACAAGATTTAAGTAAACCTAAAAAGTACATTCACAATTGTTGCTTTATGCAACAAAAGTGAAATCTACAAGCCATGCCTTCACAGTTTAATAAACTATTTTTCCCCGTAATTCTGACGAGGCCTAACAGGTCTGAAATATCAGTCATTTAGCAGGCATTACATATAATGTCCACAAGATGGCAGCATAGTTCAGATTTTGAAGAGGGAAACGTTACATAGAGCCGGAAAAGTTCTTCTGTTGTTGCTACTGATGATATTAAGAATGCACTAACTAGTACTGGATAACTGAGCAGGGTGGACTTACAGTTCCTTGACGGATTATTATGGTTATTATTGATTATCTGTGATTCACTGATTCCCATCTTGTACCATAAAAGATGTTCAGAAGAGGAATGAATAATTGATTATTATTACCAAACAGAATCCGAATCAATCAGCCAATCTTTCTGATCTTCTCTCCCTCTTAGCTGGGTATTTGTGTGTGTGTGAACTGTGGACTGAGCCTGATTCAGGTGTGACAGTATATGATCACAGTTCACATCAGAAATAATCCTGATGTTTGGACTCCAGGGACCAGGTCAGAAAGATATCAGATATGCTGGTCTGGAGTAGAAACCCACATCTGTCTTCTAAATGACCTTGTGAGTTCAGACCAGTGTGTGTGTAGAAGGTGCATCTTCTCTGTTTGTCTGTTGGGTCTTGGAATCCCTGTTAACTGACTCTGATCTCTGCTGCAGGTTTGCCCGGCGTTCTCGGATGAGTGTCATCGTGAAGTGTGAAGTTAGTTTGTGAACCTCTGCTTTCGCATTCGATGAGCCTTAACGGTCAGTTTGGAATTGTTGGCTCTTATGTGAACTCTTCCTTGGCTCTTACACAGTGTTTTTTGTAAGTGATTCATATCAGTCATGGGTGTGAACAGACCTCCTGCACAGGTGGATAAAGGCAGCAGTGTCACACGTAGGAGACGTAGACACGTGCATGTACAGCAGTAAAAACAACCAAACAAGCAAAACCTAGTGGTGTGACAGAACTTCAGTGAAACTATGGGATACACAGAATGGCACTACAACCCTCATATGCTGCAGAGGTGTGGTCAGCTGGCCGGTCACTGAAGATGAAGATGAGAAGGTGAGGAAGGGGTGATGGGTGGAGTAGGTATCGTGGGAGCTTCTACAGCGGACGTGTGTGTGTAGAGGGGTGACACGCTGACCGCGTGACACGCCCTCATGCATGGCTCGGACGCTGACCGCGTGTGTGCTGGGGGCCGTCCCATTCGTTTACTCGCTGAAGTGAAGTGTGAAGTGTGAAGTGTGAAGTGTGCTTGGGAGCGGCTAGGGGATGAGTCAACAGGAGTGTTGTGTTCAGTTGCAGAACTTTCCCAGGAATTAATGCAATCCGATTTCTCTTTCAGCCTTCAAAAACAAAGGCAACTCAAGCCATTTATAAGTGTGAGCCAGAGCAGTGAAATGCTTCAGTGGTTCATATTATTTAACAAAACCTGGACAGAAATACATAAATATGTGTGAGTGATTGTAAAAGCTGATATGTCTGTAAAGCATCCTTGAATCTCAGAATGGCGCTATATAAATGTAAATGATGATAATAATAATAATAATAATAATAATAATAATAATAATAAAAGGTAAAATACATAAACATTGGACTTATGTAGCAAAATGCTGCTCCCTGCCCATGTGGTGAATATCAGGTGAGGGGAAGGTACATTACAATGGCCTGAAATGGGAGCCAGGAGGATGTGAGCCAGCACGGAGGACGAAGCAGAATCTCATTTCAAAAGATTTGCTTTTTCTGTACACCCTGCTTAAAAAACACAAGTGCCTCTATCTGTCTGTGTCCTTCTGTCTGTCTCGCTCTCGGTTCAGATCATTAAAATTAAACAGGGCCACCCAGATCATGCACTAGTCTGAAATACTCTCTTCACACACACACAGAGCTTCTGTCTGCCTTTCTCTCTTCCTCTCTCTGTCCTGAGGTGGGCCAGTTCCTGATTCCACAGAGCTCAGCATTGAGAACCTCACGCCACGGTAAGGAAATAGCTCCAGCCAAGCAGGAGGGAGATCTCACGTCTTAATTGTGCCCCAACTTGGGTTATGTTCCAGCCTGTTATCACACACACACACACACACACACACACACACACACACACATGCAGACATACAGAAGAACACATCTCTGTAGGGGTAAGTCTACTGAGCTGGGAGTCTGTTTTCAACTCTAGAACAACTCCATAGCAAGGGAAAGCCCACCAGTGGAGATTTCATCCCAGAAGTGACACCTGCTGCAAGGCGACCTCAATCATCCAAGCTTTAATCCAATCTTTAATCCAATCTTTAACTGCTTTAACTGTGTTCACTGCTGCGTTCTCCCTCACTCACTCTGTCTCTGTTAGACTTTTTAATTTTTTCTACCTCTTTCTGTAAATATGCACTGTAAATTGGTGTTTCCTTCACCTTATTTAGCTGGTGTACTGCTTGTTAACGTGCTCCTTTTTCACATGGGCGGGGTTGCTACTGTAAGACCGAGGCTGCAGGTTGGATGGCAGCTACATTGCAGGAAGCCCAGTTTTCAGTGTGAACCTTCTGACACACCTTAGCTCAGACACACCTTAACTCAGACACACCTTAGCTCAGACACACCTTAGCTCAGACACACCCTTAGCTCAGACACACCCTTAACTCAGACACACCCTTAGCTCAGACACACCTTAACTCAGACACACCTTAGCTCAGACACACCTTAGCTCTGACACACCTTAGCTCAGACACACCCTTAGCTCAGATTCACTTTAGCTGAGACACACCTTAACTCAGACACACCTTAACTCAGACACACCTTAGCTCAGACACACCTTAGCTCAGACACACCCTTAACTCAGACACACCCTTAGCTCAGACACACCTTAACTCAGACACACCTTAACTCAGACACACCTTAGCTCAGACACACCTTAGCTCTGACACACCTTAGCTCAGACACACCCTTAGCTCAGATTCACTTTAGCTGAGACACACCTTAACTCAGACACAACCTTAGCTCTGACACACCTTAGCTCAGACACACCTTAGCTCAGACACACCCTTAACTCAGACACACCCTTAGCTCAGACACACCTTAACTCAGACACACCTTAGCTCAGACACACCTTAGCTCTGACACACCTTAGCTCAGACACACCCTTAGCTCAGATTCACTTTAGCTGAGACACACCTTAACTCAGACACAACCTTAGCTCTGACACACCTTAGCTCTGACACACCTTAGCTCAGACACACCTTAGCTCAGATTCACTTTAGCTCTGACACACCTTAACTCAGACACACCCTTAGCTCTGACACACCTTAGCTCTGACACACCTTAGCTCTGAATCAAGCATAAAATCCTTCTACTCACATTCAGGCATGCATTTACATTTTCACATCATGTAAAAACATCATATTAATATACAAGCAAGCATACATAATTATGCCATTCATTATTAAAATGGGGATTCTGGATGAACACACTGTAAGGGAGAATGAAACAATTCCAGATTTCACACACTCCCGAAGGCCGGCGGCTGAGCCAGGAGCTTGTGTGTGTGTGTGTGTGTGTGTGTGTGTGTGTGTGTGTGTGTGTGTGTGTGTGTGTGTGTGTGTGTGTGTTAGAGGGGTTAAGTGCGTGCGAGCATGTGTGTGTGTGTGTGTGTGTGTGTGTGTGTGTGTGTGTGTGTGTGAGTGTGTGTGTGTGTGTGTGTGTGTGTGTGTGTGTGTGTGTGTGTGCCACTGACTGGGCGACAGCAGAGCTGCTCTTGGCCGTGCACGTGGTGAAGCCACAGCCGAGCGGCAGCCCGAGGAAACGACGAGCTTGCGGAGAACTTTAAATACCAGTGTTGCTGCAGCCCGGCCAGCTCGCTCACATTCTTCTTCCTTCTCTCTTTTTTTCTTTCTGGCAGAAAAAAATCTGCCAGAAAGAAAAACTTCAGACAGTGGAGAAAGTGACAAACGCTTCATTGTTTTCATACCACTTGACTTGCAGTTATTCAGAAGTTGAGTGGTAGCGGGACCAGAGCCACCCAGAGCATGCTGACCCCCGGAGCTGCCCAGAACCTCCCCCTGCTGCTTTTACATTTGGGATTGTTTACATCCCTTTTCTTGCTTTTTCTTTTCCATAAGTGAAGCTTCCTATAAGGATGCGTGTGTGTGTGTGTGTGTGTGTGTGTGTGTGTGTGTGTGTGTGTGTGTGTGTGTGCGTCTCATTAGCAGTAATTCCGCCCAAAGCTTACATTTTAGTCTGAGTGTGTGTTTAAATTGTCCATTTTAATTATAAGTTCATTATAATTATCTATTTGCAATGCTATCTGAAATATGAAGCTTTGGTTTGTGTGTGTGTGTGTGTGTGTGTGTGTGTGTGTGTGTGTGTGTGTGTGTGTGTTTGGATGGGTTAAGCATGTGGGTATGTTTTGCAGGGGTTAAATGTGTGTGTGTGTGTGTGTGTGTGTGTGTGTGTGTGTGTGTGTGTGTGTGTGTGTGTGTGTGTGTGTGTGTTTGACAGGCTGATGGCTATTGAGCATGTCATTTCCTGGCCCCGTGTGAGAGTGGGATAGATCCCTCGCTCCCTCTGGGAGGGAGGGAGCTTGTCGCTGTGGTCCATGGAGGCCAGTGGAGGCTCCACCCAGACCCTCTCCATGAAGTGCTAGGGCATTGATTCTAACCACTGAGGCTTTCTGCTCGGACCATTTCACATTACACACACACATTCTCTGATTCTTTACACACACATGCTGCTGGCATTTCTTTTATTGCTCTGGCGTGACTGTGGTTCTCCCCAGGGACCACAGGGAGGCGCTGCCTCACAAAACCTGGTTAACCCACTCCCAGATAAGTGTGTGGGCTTCTGCTTGTATTCTGTGAGTATGCAGATATATTCCCATACTGCAATGTGTGTGTGTGTGTGTGTGTGTGTGTGTGTGTGTGTGTGTGTGTGTGTGTGTGTGTGTGTGTGTGTGTGTGTGTTTGTCTAAGTGAGTCAGTTTGTGTGTGTTTGTGTGAGTGAATCAGTGTGTGTGTTTGTGTGTGTGTTTGTCTAAGTGAGTCAGTTTGTGTGTGTTTGTGTGAGTGAATCAGTGTGTGTATGTTTGTGTGTGTGTGTGTGTGTGTGTGTGTGTGTGTGTGTGTGTTTGCGTGACTGTGTCCGTGTGGGTGTGTATGTGTGTGTGAGTGTGTGTATGTGTGTGTCTGTGTGTGTGTGTGTTGGTTCACTGCAGCAGAGGCTAGTCCTCTCTGAGGATGATGAGGGGTGTCTGAAATCAATTCAGTGTTAAGTGCAGGTTGTGTGAGTGACCGGGGCTGACCTCAAGGGCCAGACCGATTCCTCACACTCCACTGCCCGGCACACACGTACGTGTGTGTGTGTGTGTGTGTGTGTGTGTGTGTGTGTGTGTGTGTGTGTACAGTGATGAACTGTAGTTAATACAGCTCCTAATAACACACAAAACAACAAACTGCACAAAAATAAAAGAACACGTCACTGCTAATATGCCAAATAGTGCACTAATAGGTTTATCTTATTATTGCTGTTGTTGTTTTTGTTATTATTATTATGTTGTTGTTGTTGTTATTAAGTTCAATCGAGCAGAGTGTGATGCAGCTGTACTAGCATGTCTGACCTGTAGCTTGAAAGAGAGATGGGAGATAAGACAGAAAATAGATGAGAGAGAGCAAGAGAGAGAGAGCAAGAGAGAGAGTTGGAGCAAGAGAGAGAGAGGGAGTGAGAGAGAGAGAGAGAGAGAGAGAGTAGACAAGACCCTGCACACTGTGTGCTTCCTCTTTCAAAGTAACACCGGATCTGTCACGCTTATCTTGTTACGAGGACATGTCAGATCAATAAGAACTCTCTCTCTCTCTCTCTCTCTCTCTCTCTCTCTCTCTCTCTCTCTCTCTCTCTCTCTCTCTCTCTCTCTCTCTCTCTCTCTCTCTCTCTCTCTCTCTCTCTCTCTCTCTCTCTCTCTCTCTCTCTCTCTCTCTCTCTCTCTCTCTCTCTGGGTCTTACATGCAACAGCACAGCTCCAGACCAAAACACACACAGGCATGCACAAAATTCTTCTCATTGTTACAGTTTTCTCACTTCAGTGGAACTGATAAAGATACAACTGCTCAGCTAGCAAATGTAAACCATCCAACATATTTTGTCACCTCTCCAGAGAAGATGAAGGAAAGAAGGAAGGAAATAAATAAATAAAGCAGACAGAGTAAGATGGATTTTACGGGGGATTAAGAAGTGTATCGACCTTCCAGACTGCAACTTTAATTTAGCCTCTGCACGTACCTTGATGGTGAGAGGTCCATATTCAGTTTAATAAGTTTAGTTAAATCTTCCTTTACTCTGTCTAATTTAGCTCATTTCTTTTTAAAGTAATTATTACGTAAATAAAACAGAAAGATAATCATCATCATCATCATCATCATTTACAATATTCAGTAATATGAATAGTAATAATATGAATTAATATGAATACTGCACGCTACTGGTACAGTTAAGCTCTCTCCATCTCTCTCTCCATCTCTCCATACATATATATGTATGTCTTTTTCTCTCTTCCTCTCTTTCTCTTGCTGTGTCTCTGTCACACACTCACTCTCTGCCTTTCAGTTGCTCTCTGTCACTTTGCCTGTCTCTCTGCTTTACACTGGGGGTCCTTTGGCATGTCGAACTGGAATGTTGGTAACGGTGCTTCTTGCATGAATGGGTGCTAATGTCTCCGAGTGTAACAATCATTTGGTGCTAGTCCGCCTTTGTCACGTCTCGCTGCCGTTTCTGCTATAATGTACGAGCCTCTTGCTAAACGGTTAAGCATCTTCTCAGAGGCCGCCGCCACGGCCGCTCGCAGCGTTTTACCGCGCATTTCAGCGCGGCGTACGGCCTTTCTGTGAAGCAGCCATCCCTGGCTCTGCTGTTAACCCACCAGTCCACCAGAAGCCCTAGCTGGATGTCTGCCTTTCTGTCGGTCTCGTGTGAGGCCAAGCGCGGCCTGTCTGCAGCAGCTCTCGGCCTTTTATGAGGGACCAATCCGTTCACTTCCACATTCAATAGCTTTAAAGTTAGATATATTAAAGATATAAACACTGAAACTATCGTCTCCATAGTCATACTCGAGTCACATCTCTCTCTCTCTCTCTCTCTCTCTCTCTCTCTCTCTCTCTCTCTCTCTCTCTCTCTCTCTCTCTCTCTCTCTCTCTCTTTCCCTCTCTCTCTATCTATCTATCTATCTATCTATCTATCTATCTATCTATCTATCTATCTATGGCCATTGCCAAACCACCCCTGCAGATGTTTCGCGCGAGGCCCGGGCGCACCGCGCATGCTGCAACGCCCCTCGCGCTGACCGCTGGGCCCTCGCGTGTGGACAGACGCTCAGACAGGATTCTCTGTCGCGAGGGGCGGTGAACGCGGGGCGATTTTATCCGGTGCGCGCGCGTTACGCACCCTCCAACCATAGCACACCCCCCACCGCCCCCGCGCTTCTTCCCCGCGACAGCCAGCCAGGGAGGCCAGCGCAATCAGGAAGCCGCCATCATTACAAGGTGTTAATTGGAGTTAGTCGGAGTCTTCGCTTTCTGTCAGGGAGTCTGACAACAGAATTCATTAGACTTAAAAATACCGGGCCATCAATGCAGCTCGGATAGGATTTAGTGACGAGGAAAGCCGAGAGCACGTCTAACAGCGGAGAGGCGGCTTAAGGCGGCTGTCTGAAGCAGCCCTTTAACCCGCTCTGGACCTGCACAGGGCGTTTGACACCGCACTGTAAAAGCACAGGAATAAAAGTGCAGATAACTGCGTAAAGGTTTGGAGACAGCGAGCCTCTGTTTCCGTGTCGGCCAGAGCAGCGCCCGTCTGCTCTCCTCCCACTCTGGGAGTAAACGGGTATGGGACTCTTGAACCTAAAGCCTTATATAATCATCATCTTGGCTACATAAACAAATTTGCTCACTATGCGACAAACCAGAGGACGAAAAAGCCCTTGGTAAGAAATTAATAAAAATTTAAAGAGTTAAATAGCGCATTTAAATTTAAATGAATAAAGGTCTTAAGACAAGCGGGCGTCGCTGTTGGAAGGATCATTTTCTCCTGCAGAAGACTGTGGCCAATATCCTGTCAATCAGGTCGGAACTATTTCTTTTATAGATTTCGTTAAGATGGGGTAAAGTGTCCTTGATATAGCGAGAAATCACGTCTTCAGCACAATACATCCGAATTAGTCAGCCTCGCCTCGCTATTCGGACCAGTTATCGTTGGACGGGGAGACGCGTCGAGTTTATCTGGACCTTTCCAAATGAAAGAATTACCAATCTGACAGACACAACCGTCACCACGGATCTGAGAGTATTTTCCGGTTGAGCCCATTTTTAAGATGACTGAGAATAAAAGAGTCCGATTTGCCATTTCAACCCAAATATGCTTGTAATTGAATACTGTATTTTATAATGAGACATTTATTTAGTTAGTTATTTTTAATAGCGACGCGTCAACGAATAACCTTGGTCAGAAGCCGGAGCGTCAACGAAATTACTTTAAATAACCAAAAAATAAAACTCTGTGTCGGCTGGGTTTAGAATTAGACGAATAAAGTTAACAACTAAACAAAGCGTACATGAAAGTGAGAATATTCTCCTTTAAATAGACTACAAAGTTTACTTTAGAACTGCGAAAATGTTCGTCATTTTTATCCAAATTAATAAAAAATTAGAGAAATCAAACTAACAGGGTCTATTCTGAATAATTATGTTTGATAGGCACGACGTCGTCATAATTCGTAAATTAAGTTGTCTGTGTAAACGCAGCCTTCGATATTTTTGTTGGTATGCATGTATGCAGACATGAAACGCATTATGAAAAGCACATTTTATTACACATTTCATAACAGTGCCATGTAGACAATTTGTACAAGATACATCACAATCTAAAGTGCACAAATACTGTACAACCGAAGGATTTTAAATAAAAGAAAGAAAAAGAAAATCACACCGATTTTGTATATTTATAATTTTTATATATATATATATATATATATATATATATATATATATATATATATATATATATATATATATATATATATATATATATATATATATATATTTAAAAAAGATCAAAACCAGCGGGTTGCTTTAAAAAGATAAAAGAAAACCCCCAATTCCACCATCTTTCACAAATCAGCAAAAATGAAGAAACACCAGAGGAGCACAAGGCTTTGGCACCTGCAGTTAAAAAACATTTTAAATAAAATTTTTTTTTTTTTTAAAAACTCAATCTGGACAAAGCACTTTAACATAAAGAAGGGCTCAAGAGAGAGGGCAAGAGAGCGCGCGAGTCTCAGCAGAAGGTTAGTTTAGGGGCTGGTGTAGAAGGCATAGTAGCCCAGGCCTTTGTGCTGCTCTTTCCCATAATCCTCTGCACTCAGGTCCTCGCATTTTATAGTGGGGGAGGCGTCCGTGCTGGAGCCTCCGGGAGACAGACGGCGTCTCTTGCAGGTGATGGAGTAGGCCGCAGTGTCGCCCGCCTCCACAGGCTTCAGCCCAGGTGGCGTATCCAGGGCCCAGGCGCCGCTGGTGCCCGCTGCGCCCGTCGAGCCCTCTTCCTGCAGCTTGTCCTTGGGAGCCAGGGGGTCATCGGGGAAGGCGGGAGGACTGGGCCTGGGCGACCAGGGCAGGCCCGTGGCCATCTTCCTCTGGTAAGAGCCGCGGCCACCACCCCAGCCCGCCGCGGCCATGGAGGCAAAGGCTGCTGAGTCGGGGTAGTAGCCCAGCGCGTGGGGGCTCTGCAGGGGCAGCGGTTTGATGCCGTAGGGCAGCAGGCCTGAGGCCGAGTAGTCGCTGTCGTACGAAAGGTCCAGCTTGGCCGGGGCGCCGCCCTGCTGGACGGGGCCGACGAACCAGCGCTGGGCAGAGGCGGCGGAGGCGGGGTCGTCGGCTTGAGGGGAGAGCAACCCATTGGTCTGGGGCACGGCACGCTCGCCACCCCCGTACAGACGGTGGTTCTGCGGAAGGCTGTTGACGAACTGGTCCTGGAAGAAAGGCTGCATGGCATAACGCGCACCCGGCACGATCTGGTGTGAGCGTGGGGAGTCTGTCGGGGATGGGGTCAGTCTGTCACTCTCTGGAGCAGTGTACATCCTGAGAGAAAGAGAAAGAGAAAGAGAAAGAGAAAGAGAAAGAGAGAGATCAAGCACCAGTATAGACTCTATTCTGGAAAAGTATCCCCCCCCCCCCCCATTTCCCATCAGTGGGACACTTACGAATCATAATTATCTCTGAAGCCCTTGGCAAAAGGGTTATGGTCAATCTTCAGCTGTGTAATCTGGACAAACAAAACAAACAACAAAAAATTAGCCAAAAAAAAGGATAAAACCCCAAGAAAGCAGAAGCTGCTCTCAGCAGGAAGTGGAGGGGCGTTTCGCTTACGTCCGTGTTCTGGTAGGCAGTGACCGCGATGAACTGGTTTTCAGGGAAAGTGAAGGTCTGGGTCTTGGCTTCACTGCTCATGTCCTCCACACCGTCCTCGCTCACCTCGACAATATGGAGCCTCGGCTGGTACTTATGCAGAGACTGCAGGACGATCATCTGGACACACACGCACATCCACACATGGTGTTTCTGCAGAGTTTGTAACTACACATGGATATTAATGTACAGTATTCATTTACACCTAGTGTAGCTCAGCATAGTGTGAAATGAACTTAAAATAGACCTTTATATGCAGGAAAACAGACATACACACACACACACAGAGAGAGAGAGAGAAAAATACACCCTCCCTGCACACACACACACACACACACACACAGAGAGAGAGAAAGAAAGAAATACACCCACCCTGCACACAAGCACAAGCACACATACACACAAGCACACACTCTGCTGGTAATTGTGCAAACACTGCAGAAGAGCTATATGCAGCAAGCCAGAGTCAGACACATACACATGGAGGTGTCAAACCACCACAGAAGACCAGAGGCATTGGTGTATGGAGCAGGGCCTCTTCATCAGCCCCACACACATGCCTGCGGCCCCCACATGCACGCAGGAGGGCCTGCAGACATCAGCCTGAACACCACTCCAGTTCCTTCAGCTGAACACCACAGGCGCCGGCTTTAAAAGACTAGTTTACTCCCATGCTCTGAACTGTTGAGAACATCTTAATCACAAACACACAGGATGTATGTGTGTGTCTCTCTCTTTGTCTCTCGTCTTAAGATCTTGCTCTGCCTTGAGACTACTTGGCTGGATGTTTCAAATTTATAAGTGCAAAAAGACTCATTAAACTGATTTGCACATCTGCAGTCAAACCTCTCCCACAAAGTTCACACTGACAGAAGTTGCTTCACACCACTGATGACGTGGGGGGGGGGGGGGTCTCTATCATTACAATCTGTTTCAGAAACACAGTGAGTGTGTGTGTGTGGGTGTGTGTACCTGCGTATTATTGTTGTTGGCGCCTTTGTTGTTTGTGAGTTTCAGCTTGCTGAAGGATATCTCTTGTCGCATCCAGTGCGCGCCCGTATTCGGCGATTCCGGATGTACATACATCTTGTTGCCTTGAATGAGACGATTAAGTTGGTACCACGCACGAAATTAGCACGTAGAAATGCAAACGTTCCCGAAATGAAACGAATAAAGAGAGACCATGAAATAAAAAGGCCTGACATCAGAAGGGGCTCTGCTCGTTTGGAGATACAGATAAACATGTTCAAACTACGACCTGTCCATATTACGACTGTATTATGTATCCGTTGTGCGCTGTTTGTGGCACGATCGAATTCGCATTTTATCGACCCCAGTAATTATATAATTTACAGCTTTTTATTTTATTTTACTTTCAGGCAAATAAAAGATTTCGTCGGAAGCATTCATTTATCTATTTTTAAAAATGACATACAATTATACATACAGCAACTACAAGCAAAAATTCATTCACTTCTGCGAGAACGTCAGCCGCAAAACGAAACTTTTAATTTTCATTTAAAATTTCATCTAACAGTACCTCGACCTTAAATTTAAGAGTAAGCGCCAGTTCTGCTGTAAAACATTTTTGCAGTCCATCCTAGCACGGCGAGTATCTTGTCATTCCTAAGGAAAGGCGCAATTTTAATTTAAGTTTAACGAAAATAGTAATACGGATCGGATGAGGTGCGGACAGAGAACTACATCTGGGCATTTACATTTGTTTAAATTTCGGTGTTGCATCTGGTCGCATTTCTCCATCTTAAATGTCTGTTTTTAGAGCACGTTATTATGTTAGTCTATCGTTTTCTTGACTTTTTAAAAAGTTCTGCTGCATTTCTAAGCACGACCTGCACGCCTGGCGGGCTATAGAGAGCATCCTTTTGGTCTGAGAGCTGGCCTGCCAGAATGCGCTCACTCCCCAGGCGTGTGTTGAGACCTGGGAACGCGACCCCCGTACCTTGCATGTTGTTGTCCGCTTTCCCGCACGTCACCCATTTTCCGCCTTGAAATCGCCAGTGGTTCGGGTCCGCGAGAACGATCTCCACGAACACGTTATAATGCGCGGTGAGGTTGAGTCCGGTTATGTTGAAACTCAGGAACGGAAACATTCGCCTGCATAAAGCGATTTATACAAGCTGTTAATCTCACATCAAGAAAATTTATAAAGTTAAGACAAATTAATATTTGCGTTTGAAACAGAAAAACAAATACATCAAACTTTCACTGTCTAAACCCAACAACTTCTGTGGTCTCCATCAGACTCAAATGTTTAAAAAATGACGAACTTTATTGTGGAATCTTCAAATTGAATGCAGAAACAGAGCCACCGGTGGTTAACAATAACGGTCATGTTTGAATGAAGAAACGTGATGTGTTTTAATGACAGAGTGGGTGAGATGCAGAACATACCTGCCCTGTTTGGTGATGATCATCTCCGTCTGATGGCGGTGGAACTTCAGCCACAGCGGTCGATTACAGAGATAGACCTGAGCCCTGGCGCCGGCAGCAGACCCCGGCATGGACATGGAGCCTATAGCAGCTCCTGCCCCCGGATACGAGGGGTAAAGACACCCCGGACCCTGTCCAAACTGGTACCCGGGGGCAAACTGGCTCCGGCCAGCACAGACAGCGGACGAGAAACCAGTCGGCGGCAGAACCGAACCGTAATGAAGAGAGGTCGAGTACCTGGACCCGTTAGAGGCACTATACACCGTCCCGGTCTGTCCTCCGTATGGAAAGAGAGAACATGGATTTGTCACGTCGGAGCTCGGTTGTGTCGAAGAGATGAAATATCGATCACTGCCAAGTTCGTCGATATTGTAACGGCGGCTGCTGGAGAGGTCGTCGTCGCCGATAACGGGGGAAGTTTTTCTGACGTCTGGAGCGCTTTTAGTCCCGGCAAAGTTGTCACTCTCTCCCTCTCCCATCATCGCGTTTCCCCCGTTGCTTAGATATTTCTTGTTGCCGCTATTTTGTGCGGATTCCGCCTGCTCGACCTCCTGAAAGTCGATCTGCGTTGACCCCGGGCTGTTGGACGTGCTTTCTGACGAGGAGAGGTTGTAAAAAGTCTTGGGGAGATTGATAGATGCGCTGGGGAGAATGCTCTCTAACTGCATTCTTTAATATTGATAAGTATGTGAGAATCAAAAGAGATGGGGGGGGAAAAAGAAAAGAAAAAAATGAACTGACAGGCAGATCACACCAGGACGCAACACCAGCACACGCGCCTCGCTTGTAGACTTGAGCGTGTGCCTCCTAGCCGCTAACCAAGGTTGACCTTTTCAGCGACACCTCCGGATTTTTCTCGGCTTCTGCTATAATCTGCTGCTGAAAGAACAGTTCTAGGGCGCTTATATATGGAGCTCGTTACACACCCCAAAAGCGCCGCGGGCGGAATGGGAGGAGCTTTCGTGGAATTCACCTTGCCGCGTGCCTCTGCGCGCCCATTGGACGCTGGCACTTACTTTACATCAGCCATTAATCAGGAATAAAGGTGATCAATAGTTTCATTCACCGGCCATACACGTGTTTGAAAATAATCCCGTTTCAAAATTTAATTAAACCGTGAGAGGCTGCTAATTCGAGCACTGACCTTAACCCCTCAGAAACACTCTGAAGTGGCTAACACCGTCCCACCACATTAATTGTGAGAAAAACAAAACAATTAACGACTCCGTTTAGGCTGATCTGACAACACGACTCGAGTACTGTGATTGCCCCGTGCGCACGGGTCAAACGCAATTAAGCAAATACAGCAAAGCTCAATGCGACGCCAACAGCCAGTACTCACCACACTCTGACAATTACAAAACGCTTTCCATCACTTCTTTGGGTTTCGTAGTCCGAGAAGCGGAATGGGCTACTCCAGCTCAGTATTTCTGCACGTGTATTTTAATGTTGCCCACACTGAAACGGTTTTGTGTAAATATCACAAAGCGCTGGCAATCACTCAGCACGTGTGCTCGGCGTCAGAGTTCCTCTTCACGCGCTAATTGCCCTCGAGAGTGATATTTCAAAACTTTCGTTGACAAAAATAAAAATGAATGAATAAATTTAAAAAAAAACCTTCCACGGTTCTGTTAAAATAACGCACGCATGCATATTCGTTGTTCTTGTATTAGTAGAGTGCTTTACAGATATCAAAAATAAATAAATAAAGTTAAATAAAATAACTTTGTAGGCTGTGTGTGGGTTTGAATGATTGCAGTCTGTTCCTCGTCCTTGTCGGGCTTTTCTGTTATACTCTACGCACGAGACACATGCCAAAATCGTGGACATTGTTTTCAGCCAGCACGCGAGGTGACTTCGTTGAAGAAAAAAAAGAAAAGAGGCGTGAGGCTTTGGCAGTCAGCTCGCGCGTCACCTGCGGGGTTTACTTGTGGTCGAAAAAAAGTGAGAAAAAAAGAAAACGTCCAGCGTGTGTATTTATGAGAGGCGTTTCCTTATGAAGAAAAGACACCTCGGAGAAGTATTGCTTTAGCTCACACGGGGTTATAATAACCACATACCTGCGCACACAAATAAACGAACATTTAAGACGCTACTTTGCACGAGTTTTACCAGCACGCGTAGGCCCACATCTCTGCAGTGGGCACGAGCAGAAACGACAGGCTGGCCTCGCTCATGTGTGCTTATAATGAGGCAGTCTTTGGTCCTGCGGATACGAACAATGAACCACCCCCTTTCATAACATCTGAACAAAGTAGCCCGAGTCAACAGATGCAAAAGCAATTGAATGGCATCAGGCCATAAGGTAAGACGGGATTGTCTGGACAATCAGACGGGGGGTAATGGAGAGTCGGGGGCGAATCCCCCATCACCCTGTCAAAGCCGAGGGAGAACCGCCAATTATTTCCCATCTGAGCGAGCCGGTGATCGTACGGGACGGAGCAGCTCGGTGAATTAACACGGGCTTATTAAAATAGTGTTGACCAATTGTGGGGGAAAAAACAAGAAAAGAAAAAACACATTTCAAAGCGCATCAAACACACTTTACCGGTCTGGACAGGACACGTGGTGAGAATTATAGAGTACTAAGGATAAACGCATAATCCAGAGGTCCACGACTTATTTTAAGCGTCCTTAAAAGTGCTGCTTTAGGAATAAAATGCTGACCAATTTTATCCAAAGCTTTTATCAATAAATAAATATGCATACAATTTTCGTTTCATGTGAAATAGTTTAAAGCACATAACCAGGTATACGTTACAGGTTTCGATGGCATAAGGTAAATAATATTTATTTGTTCCGAAATGTTAAACATGTGTCCAAGAAACAGAACAATATCCAGGGAGTATATGTAACCAGACAGTATATATTCCTTTAGTCAGTCACTTCGTTTCAGCTGCACGCAGTAAGGATAGACGGTAAGCAGTATTGTCGGTAAGTGGAGTGCTGTGCAGCTCGGGTCTGGGTGCGTCCTGTGCCAGGCACGGAGGCGCTGCTGCTGACAGCCTGTGCGTGCCTAGCGCTCCCTGGTGACAGCTGATGTTAATACCTAATTCTGCAAGTCATCCTCTTTTAAACATCCCACTCAGTCAAACAGCAATACCAAAAGAAAAGCACACATGCACAGACTAATAGGTTAACAGCCCGTCTTAATGAACGCGACTCTAGCAAGCCGATGGGACGAAATACATTTGCTGTCTGTCTGTATGTTGTCCCTGGTTCTCCACTGATGGCATGCACAGCACGCGGAGAACCTGAGAGAAACACGCGCACTCGCGCGCGCGTATGCTCACACGCGCGCGCGGGGGGATGATTATGCGTTCTCACCTGACAGATCCCGGGTCCCGAGTGTCTTGTAGTTTTTAGAGTGTGAGATTCGCAGTGATTAGACGAATATGGCAATACGAAGAGAGACTTAAATAAGCGTACCGCGATTCAATATAGAAACGGGTCTGGGATTTTACACTTTATTACTGTTGATTTTTAAAAATTCGATAACTATCAATAACAGAAATAAGAATTAAAATTCATAGTGTTAAATTTCCAGCCCAATCAGTTATTTTAATGCTGAATAGCTTTCTACAGTACACTAACGTTGGGATCAATGCTAGAATATTCTCAGTATCTAACAGCATTTAATCTTGAGTATGTTACATGTAATGCTAATATGTTTTATATTTAGATATGCATGTTCATGGATTTTTTTTAAATGTTTAACGTTATATTGTGTGTGTATGTGTGTGTGTGTGTGTGCGCGCGCGCGCGTAAGCACAGGCAGCGTGTATGCACTTGTATGTGTGTGAGCCAGGGATGTGTGAAGAATTTGGGGAAAAGGGGCTAAAAATCTGTGAAAAGAGAGAGAAGGGAGGCCCAGTCTCTGCTGGAGACTGATTGGCTGGCAGCCTGAAGAGGAACTAAAAATCTGTTCTCCTCTCCGGTCTGGGACCTCCGCGAGCAGCCGCAAGATGTCTGCCGTGGCCTCGGAAGGCCTGCGCTGTCCCCCGACACACCTCTGGACCCGTAATTGTCCACTTCATGTTGTGATTGACTTGAAATGCCGCCCCGCCTTCCTGGAAGGTTTTGATTTCTCTGTCTCTTGGCCCTGTAGGGAGAGGCCACGCTAGAGAGGCCTGGTGAAAGAGGTCTGGGGTGAAACGGTACGTCCCTAAATCAATAGTAAGCTTTTAGGCAGTGCGGAACCAGAAGGGAGTGAGTATTTAAAATATCCGACTTTTCCCAGAGGGACAGCAAACAGAGCAACGCGGGCACCACATTTTGGGGAGTCTGTGACACTAGAACAAAACAACTCGAATAACTCGTAATGTGTCGATGCTTCGTACTTACCAGATCAGACCACAAACCTCAGTCCAGCTTCTCCAGGGTTCCCTTCCCACCCACCCTTTAATCATCAATCATTAAATCTGCTACAAGGGATCACAGGACGCAGAACCGCTTTGGATTCGACGTGTGGATTTGAACACCACTAGGCTGTTATTTTGTGACCGAGATCAAATTACTTAAATATCCGGATTTCAAAATTCGATCAGTGAACAGACTCCAGTTTCACGGATTGAGCGCTAAAGAGAACGTGACAGAAATCCCTCACTATTTCCGCGGTCTGCTAAAGAAATCTCCTCGCATCCTATTCAATTATTCAGTGACTTGTAGCGTAATTTTAAAAACATCGGATGATTTTTGTGTTGTTTAAAGTTACCATACCTGTTTGTGTGTGTAGATCATTATTCATATCTTTCTTTAGTATAACTCATTCCTAAAGCTACAGGTCTGGGTTGCAAAGTTGCGACGTTGCTGTCGTTTTATCGTGGAAGCAGAAGCGCGTTGATGCGCGTGGCAAGCAGGCCGTCGGTCCCGAGCGCAGACAAACAGTGCACACCACACGAACAGGCGCAGAGACGATGTAGCAGTACATATCTGATCCCTGCTCCTCTCTCTAAATGTTACACACTATCATATCATTAATGTTACACACTATCATAGCTCCTTAGTGAGGTCGTGTCGCGCGTGGCTTGGCTCGAGGCGACTGTGCAGACAGAGGACGCCTCGGTATTCACCGCCATACAACTGCCAGCACCTCGTTAGTCCCGGCATGCATAACCATGTCTGCAGGGCCGATAGTGTAATCAATACATGACTGTTTATCCGTCTCTAGTGTCTGCTCTACGAGGAAAGGCAGGTTAGAGCTTTAGGAAGTTTTCGCTCAGAATAACAAGTTTTAAAAATATTTCAGAAACAGATCATATGAAGAGACACGATCCTTCTGCTAATTTGAATTATTTCACAACGGATCATTATAATTTACAGCTAGGTTTCACAGATGACTGCGTGCATGCGGCGTAAAGCCCGATAAAGCAAACAATAACCCCCGCAACACTTTAGTCGTAACGGGTAAAATTCTACCACTCCAGGAGCGTGTCGGCGCTGTGCATCAAAATGAGCAAATAAAATAAAGGAGATTTAGTTTGGAGATAAAGGATTTACACCGCGGCTGCGCATTGACTCATTTCAAACGAGACCAAAGTTCGGGTTCGCCAGTTAAAACACTTCGGCTCGGATCGTGTTTCGTGACCTTCCATAAAAGCGCGACAGTGACCGAGATGACCCCGAACGGCCGGAGGACAGGATCGGCACGGCAGGAAAGGAGGTCTTTTGAAAGTATCCGAACAGCTAATAAGCCCGTGCCAAAGGACCTGTGTGTGCGTGTACGTGTGTGCGGAGGGATATATGCTGAGAGCTGCTTAACTGCTGTGGGGAATGACTAGCCCATGCAAGGCCTTGAACATAGTGTGCAGTAGTTTGAATTGTATGTGTAAATGAATGGGCAGCTAGTGTTAATGCTGTATGATGGGAACGGTATGCTCCCAGCGTTTGGTACGAGTGAGAACTCCGCAGTCTGTTTACGGTTTCTGAAGGGAGACCAGTGAAGGGGGAATTTCAATAATCCAGACGAGTGTTTCTGCATCTCTGACACTGAGCCTGTGACGGAGATGAGCGAGATTGTGAAGATGAAACTCTGCAGTGTTAGTGAGCAGCTTTATGTGAGGTGTGAAGGCGAGCGAAGGGTTAAACAATACACCAAGACTAGAGACAGTTTGTGAAGGCTGGAC
>NC_137500.1:2250000-2335000 GCF_041902795.1 Electrophorus electricus | reverse complement strand
AGTTCTGAGGGCCTTGTGGGGATCATTGGTTTTCTCCATAAAATGTAGCTTCAGAAACACCTTAAAGGGCTAAAATACCTTCTGATGTGGTTGTAGGTTGTATGGTTTGGTGTAGGAATAGCAGCATTTAGTTTACACATAAGTGAATGGAAAATCACCATAAAAGACATGTGTCTGTGTTCATTTGTGTGTTTGTAAGAAATGAGAATATGTCTGTATGTCTGCTAGTTATGTGAGCTACATGACTGTGTGTGTGTGTGTGTGTGTGTGTGTGTGTGTGTGTGTGTGTGAGAGAGAGAGATTGAGGGAAAGAAAGAGAGAGTGCGAGAGAGCAAGACAGTGTTAATAATAAGAACAGACATTCCTGTACCAACGAGGTACACAGACCTGAGAGACTAAACCAATGGCTATTTACATAATTAGTAAAAGTACCTTATAGAATTTCATGTCAGTTCTCGAAGTTCATAGAAGTTTATGTGGATGGTATTTCTACTCAGACTAACGAGTGCTTTCAGTGGGGCTGTGGCTATATAGGTGCATCCTTGGATCAGTAAGCTGTGTGCGGTGCTGGTGTACACCTCTGTAGCAGCGCACTGAGAACTGACTGGAGATCAGCTCTAAGGAACAGCCTATACCCCCACATGGCAGGAGCCCCTATTTGGTTGGATTGTCTGTCGAGTGTTTTGATGTCCTTCTGTGCTCACAGGTTAGACATTATGGAGGTCCAGTCACACACACACATGGACACACACACACACACACACACACACACACAAGCATGCACATGTACACATAGAGACATGTACACTAGACACGCGCACACACGCACACACACACAGAAGGGGAAGCTTTGGCTCACTGGGATTTGGACTTCTCTGACTGGAAACAGCCGGCCCAGTTTGGACTGAGATCTAGTGCTAATGTTCCCTTCTCTCTCCCGCACAAATCTGGTGTGCAGAAATCCCAGATTCTCCTTTACCCACCAACCACGTGTTATACGTACACACACACACACACACACACACACACACACACACACACATAGTCTGGTGCGTGTGCACATACACATATGAAAAAGAGAAATAAATAACGTAACTTTCAGAGTTCAATGTATTAAATTTCTCCACAAAAACAAAAATTCTTTAAATTGTGTAAAATATCTTTTTTTTTTTTTTTTTTGTTAAGGAAGAAACTCTTGTTTTAATTCCAAATAGGAGCTAAATTGTTCTCTGTAAATATAAGCTCTGTATTGCTGATCATGTCCTCAGTGCTGGGCCACTGGTCACATCTTTCTCTGTTTCTAACACAATCCGGGAGCACTCAGGTCACCGGTCTTGAGGTTGACAATCCCAGCGATCTTCAGGGGAACCATGTGGAGTTTGGAGAATGAGATTCCATCACCATTACGTCCCTCCTTCAGCCCTGTGGAAGTGAGATCTGCAGCGTTTTCATTCAGGTCTGAGCCAAACCTTTTTTAAAAAACTCTTACTCATTTTGGATTTTGTAAAGACACTTTTACTTTCTACATGAGTCACTGCCCTCCTCTTTAGCTTCGCATCTCAGCGCAACTCACTAAGATCAAAACCACCCTTATTCCTCTCTCAGGGTTTCCTACAAGCCAGGACGCGCAACCAGTGCAGAAATGGCTGGCTAAGCTCCGCTGTCCTTTGGTGTGGACGCTGTCGGACACGCAGTAGTTTCAGACTCCGACATTTACATTCCCAACTTTTGGCTGACACTCATATCCAGAGTGCCTTACATAATTATGGGTACGGGGTGGGGTTTTCCCATCAGCTCACTGTGCACGGTTCTTTAACGGAGGCTGAGCCGTACAGCCTGGCAGAGGTCAGATCAGCTAGGGGTCAGAATGGACACTATCACAGACACATGCGGCAGTGCAGGAAGGGCCACTGTGTAAATAATTATTCTAAAAATAAAACCCATTCCAAATATTCTGAGTTTCAAACTGATATTCCAAGCAGCCAGTGTGGGCAGTGGTCACAGTGGAGTGTGTAGAGACGCTGTAAATGACTTCAGCCCTGGTGGAATTTTACAGTTAAATCCCTGATCTACGAAGTGGTCAGATGGTCAGTAGGCTGGATGTCACAATCAGCAAACGAGTGAACACGGCGGGAGTGCATGATGTTTAATTATTGGGACGGGCCCGCTAAGTTCACACTGTGTGATATGCTCTAATTCTCTGCTACCCCCGCTAACACACACACACACACACACACACACACACACACACACACACACACACACACACACACACTCACAGCAACAAAAGAGCCGTGCCCCGGCCTCTGGCTGAAACGTGATCATGAGGTAGCGTAAGAAGAGAAGAGATCGACACGCAATAACACCTTCATCTGTACGCCCGCACAAGGGGAGTCCCCGCTGATGTCATCAGCGTAGGACTCAGCCCTTCTCAACCTGAGAGTGGGAGGTGTAAATTTTTGAAGCTGTGGGCAGATAGAGAGAGAGAGAGTAAGTTACAGGCTACAGGTACTGAAATTTCAAAAACAAATCTGTGCTTTCACTTTCACTCTTCATGCTCGGCGTGTTAATCTCAGCTGGTTCTAAACAGGGTTTCCAAAAACCCTGGATTCTGGAAGGTCCTGCACGAGAAATCTCCCTACAGATCTGGTCATGCACACGTTTTGGATCGGAATATTTGGAGTTTCCACTTTGGCCAGATTTCCACTTTCACCGGATATTAGGAGCGAAACCTAATCAGGCTGTGATCCAAAATTAGTAAATCTCTAGATGCCCTGCAGGTTTGCAGTGGGGTGAAGGGTTGGAGGCAGGGCAGGACTGACCCCACCCCCCTGGGCCAGACAGGGACCCTGAGTGGGCTCAGGCAGCACCCGCCCCCCCTGTGAAGTGTTGGAGGCAGGGCAGCCATAGTCTGTGGCCACACGGGGACCCTGGTGGGTGAGGAGTGGGAGTGCAAGATGCACCTGTGGTTTTTTGACATTTGTAGCATGCGTTGCTGTGTTTGTGTGTGAGTGTGTGTGTGTGTGTGTGTGTGTGTGTGTGTGTGTGTATATGTGTGTGTGTGTGTGTGTGAGTGTGTGTGTGTGTGTGTTTTGTTCCTCTACCTATTTGACTGGCATGAGTGCACTGTGTCAGAGCTGGATTCTCCCACACACACACACACACACACACACACACACACACACACACACACACACACACAAAAACCCCACACAAAATCACTCAACAGCTGGAAACAAACACATTTAATGTATACTGTGGACCAAAGACAGTCCACCTCAGACTCCAGTTTGTGCTCAGTATCACAGCTAATGTCCATAGCTATAAAACACCAGCAGTTATATAAGCTGTTGTTTCACTCGGCGGGGGATATGTCATCTGTGGGGCAGTGTTGTTTGTATTCTGAAGCAAGCTTAGTAATTTCAGAAGTCGTTCTCAGGGAAGTGTGATGACGGGGTTTTCTGTTGGCTAGCCATGGGTTCAGGAGCGACCTCTGCTCACTCGGCTGACCGATGAAACAGGAACGTGAGGGATTATCCCAGAGTTGCCGGGCGTGCTGTCTGCTCTTCAGCAATGGGAATGCCTTGTTTCTATGGAATGCTAATGTGTGTCAGTTAAAATGTGAGCTCAACACTTGTAAATGAGAGGCATTAGCACTGTGTGTGTATGCATGTGTGTGGGTGAATTTATACTGTATATGTGCTTGCATGCATATGTGTATACTGTAAGTCTGTGTGTGTGTGTGTGTGTGTGTGTGTGTGTGTGTGTGTGTGTGTGCCTCAGAGAGATCTGCATTATTTCTTTCACCTTCAGCTGTAACCTGGAGCTGAGCACACACCGAGCTCAGTCAACGGTGACGGCCAGAGTCACACACACACACACACACACACACACACACACACACACACACACACACACACACACGCACGTACGCGCACGTGCATGTGCACACACACACACACACACACACATCCTGCTATGCTCTCCCGACTCTGACGGTCACAGGAAGGGTAGCTACGGCAACATACTCCCTGTTCCACCCTATGGCTGTTTAACCCTGCATTTGACCTCCCAACCACAGCTCCAGAACATCCTTGTGTGAAGACAGGGTTAAGACAGGGGTAAGATGGGGATAAGACGGGCGTAAGACAAGGGTCGACCCGCTCACCCTGACAACCCTCCCCACACCCCTTTCCCGGCCAGCTCCCGTGTTTGGCTAAACGCGGGTCAGCGCAGAGGCTAAGTGCGTTGCGAGCAGGTTTTGAAGCCAGCCTGGCCCCACCCAGCAGGGGCCTGAAGGCCGGCCACACACCCTGCCAGCCCCTGCAGCCTGGAGCTCGGCCCACTGATGTCATAACGGCAGGAGCCAGTGGGCGGCCGCCAGTGCTGAGTTCTTCCCGCATCCGGATTCCGGAGTTCCATCAGCTGCTGGGACATGTTCCGGAAGGTGAAACAGGACTCGGAATCTTCAATGCCCTGTGTTCAGTTAGTTTGGTAAGTACTTGCACGTCGGTATGAATGTTTGTACAGTGATGCAAGGTGTGTTGCAGTATTTTTAGAAGGTAGTATGCTCAATTTCTTTAGATACTCCTTGGCTGCTGGTGCCCCCCTATGTCTGTGTTTATGGTTCGGTCCTGTCTCCTGTAAAGAGGAGCAGCAGGGGCGAACCATCACATTTGGTGCCCAGCGTGGGGGCGGTTCGTGAGCTGTCGCGCTCCAACTATCCCATGGAGCTTTTCTTCTGTCTTTTCGCTACAATTTTGACTAACCTCATTTGCATCTGCTAATTAGATCCTGTTAGCATAATCCATGTGCATGACACTCTTTTGAAGCTAATGAAAAGATCCATCTACAGACAACTCGCAGAGAGATCATAATGAGTGGGGACTGACTCGGAACGCACTACCAGAACAAAAAACTACATGTTCAGATGCGTCGCATTTTCTACCTGCAAGCCGGAGCGAGACCTTAGTCTCGAGATATTTACATCAGCTTGACATCGGTTGACCTTTTCAGAATCAGGCGACATCTCTGAATTCTGTGAGAAACAACAAAACAAGAATGACAACAAAAGCAAACAGACACAGACTGCACTGGAAAATGGGCAGACGCGTGTGAGGCCTGTCTGTAGCAGCGACAGGAGAGCACGGTGCCACCTGGCCAAAAGAGCACATTAACACACTTATGTATTCAAACTGGACTGCCTTAAAACATCAGACAGATCAAAATGCACAATTTATTCAAATCAAAATCAAAATTTGGTTGTTCTTGACTTAAATGTTTGCTGTAAATCTAAATATACAGGAAAACATACAAATAAACAAAATCCAACCAATCAGATTTACCCAAATTCAGCTCCTCAAAGAGACAGTATACATTAAATAAAACAAAGGAAGTAAAAACCATGGGTTTGCAGTTTCAAAAACAATCAAAGAAACAGCAGAGAGCGTAAATACTGCAGTGCCCAGGTATTTACACATTAAAGCTAATCCCCACAATGTGTGTACCATAACCACAAACCACAGGAAGCTTCAGACCCAACACAGCACACTTCTCTGCACAGCTAGCTACATTATCATATTATTATAATCTCTCTTACAAGTAATCTCAATTACATCTTATTTCAAAACTGACCAACTTCACATGTACAAGTATTAACTGTACGACTGTTTTCATCCAGGATGTGAGGATTTGTTTGAGACAGAGCCAGAAGACGATTTTTTGGCTGGAAAGATATACTGTAGATAATACAGAACTTGGTTCTAGTGTCAGTCTCTCTCTCTCTCTCTCTCTCTCTCTCTCTCTCTCTCTCTCTCTCTCTCTCTCTCTCTCTCTTTCTCTCTGTTTGTTTAATTAGAAAAAACATATGTATACCAACAAATGATTCTCTCATGTTAGAGTGCACTTTTTGGTCTTCAGTCTCATCCATTTGAAATCGCCTGTACTGAGCCAAAGGGATTTTTTGAGCGTCTCTAGATTACATAAGTGTCTTACTTCATGAGAACTTCATTGGGAAGTTTCGCTTTGTGTGCCGAGCGCTATGTGCTGTGTGCTGTCCCTGCAGCAGACGCGTAGGTTTTAGGGAAATATGATGACTGCAGTACTCGTGCAGATTTGGCTGCGTATTCCCCCCTGCTGACGTCCACAGGGCTCTCACCCACACACCTCAACCTCACATCCCACCCTCACCCCTCACACCCCACCCTTTCTCCTCACTCTCACACCCCACTTTCAGCCCTCACCCTCACACCCCACCCTCACCCTCACTCCCCAACCTCACACCCCACCCTCACCCTCATCCCTCACCCTCACACCCCACCCTCAGCCCTCACCCTCACACCCCACCCTCACACCGCACCCTCACCCTCATCCCTCACCCTCACACCCCAACCTCACACCCCACCCTCACCCTCTCTCCTCACCCTCACCCCTCATCCTCAGTCCCTCTCCCCTCAGGCTTTTGCTGTGCACCAATCCAAGCACCCAATGGCTCACTTCCAGTCTTTTTACCAGTACGTTTTTGAGATGTTTCCTATATGGGACTCATGAGAGTATTTCTCATCACCCCTTTAATGAACATGTCTAGAACTGTGGGAAAAATGAACCACTGCAGAATGTCCAGGTATCTGTTTGAGTAAAACCAACATTTTTGTTTTATTCTATAGACTACTCTCAACATTTCTCTCAAATGACAAATGAACAGAAATGGCATTCAGAGCACTGACTGATGTGTTTGATTGCCTAATCAGTAGAATGTGTTGGAATTCAATAGACATTGGGAACAAACGGTTGCTATACATATAGAGATTTATACACGTAAATCTGCAGTGGGATCAATCATGTTTCCCAGAGCTGCGTATGCGTCACATGGTACTTCCTGACTGGGTGTTCCTGAGCACAGGTGCCTTCAGTGGGCTGTGGGGGAGTCAACATGGCTGCACCTTAGTGAAGGCCCATCTCTTATTCTGAGCGTTTTTGATAAATGGGTGACCATTCTGAGTTTGTGTAAATTTCCACACTTTGCTGATGGTCAGTGTGTCTGTATCTGCATGTGACTCTGGGTACACTGACAGCGAGTGTGTATCCCATGTGTCCTGTTTCTGTGTGTGTGTGTGTGTTGTGTACGAGTGGGATCTCTCAGGACCCCGGCGGGGGGTGTTGATTCATATGACAGAGCTGGAGGCCACAGGATGTGACATCAGCAAGTTTTGGTGTCCGTCTGGTCCTGCCAGCCGTTTGATCTTTCGCTCTTGGCCGAACAGGGAGAGAGATGGGCCGCAACAGACAGCCGATCGGGGCAAGCGGCAGGGTAGAAGTGACAGCACTCACTCTCTCGCACACACATTCATTAACACCTCCTGGGCTGTCTGCTCTTTCACCACGCACACACACACACACACACACACACACACACACACACACACACAGAGACAGGCCCCTTGTCACCTCTCTAAGAGCCTTAGTAGTCCATGGATTGGTCTCAGTCACAAGCTACAAACTCCCCCAACCAAACTCTTTTCTTTTTCTGTAATTTGTCATCCTGACACAGGCTGCTGTCCCGATCTGCTTCCACTCTTCTCCCCGGTCTACAGCTCATTCAAACCGTCACAACGTTAACCGCTGCGCGCGTGCGGCTCATTCAAACCGTCACAACGTCAACCGCTGCGCGCGTGCGGCTCATTCAAACCGTCACAACGTCAACCGCAGCGCGCGTGCGAGGTTAACCTAAGAGGCTAGCTAGCTAGCACTAGTTCGCTAAGACCTCTGTAACCCGATCCGTAGCACTAACGTCTCACTCGGGCCACTTTATCCTCGGTACGCTTGACATCCGCCACATCTCATTTGGAGCGTTCAGGCCAGAAAACTCGAGTGTAACTCGGCCGTATATCACACACCACTCCACTGACAGGCCATATGTCCCTGCTATGACTGTGGTAAGCTAAGCTAACTAACGCTAACTAAGCTGGCCTGTGAGGTTTGCCGGTGCTAACGGCCCGGCTACACTCTAAAGGGCTCTGGTCTGGGACACGGGTATGACATTTTAAAAAGGGGCCAGTAATGGGAGAGTTTATTCCCTACTAGTTATTCCTTTTAATATGTAACTGACCGCTCTCTGCCTTGGTGGTGCGTGTTTCAGTAAAGACACTTGGGGGTTGTTTGTTTGTTTGTTTATAATGTAGTTATTTTCTCATGATGTGAACGCGTGGGCGGTGTCTGAGTTGTTTCCAATGATGTGTGCTGTATGTTCCTGGACGTGTGCTAATATCCTAAACACAGAAATTAGCTCGACACGCAGGAATCTTCACTCTTTGTGCCCAAGCTCCCAATAGAAAATCACGTATGTTTACAACGCGACGACTTTGGCTGGCCGTACTTCTCTGTCTTGAAAAGCTGAAGTAAGGCCCTCTATAAATATGACCGACACGGACTGAGAGTAATGGTCTGCAACCAGATGAAATATGCTATGAAATTATTTTATCTATCTGCTACTGTGGATGGGTGAGAAAATCTCTCTGAGGATTTGTGGCAAGCAAAATTCCAGTGTGACATTGTATATGAAAAAGTGTTACACACACATGAGCTTTGTGATTATTTTCCTGGTGGCATTTCATTATAAAAAACAGAATGGCATTTAGCTGACACTTTTAGCCAAAGCAACTTAGTTATGACTCAGTACAACTTGAGCAACTGAGGGTTAAGGGTCTTGCTCAGGGGCCTAACAGTGGCAACTTGGCAGTGGTGGGTCTTGAACCAGCAACCTTACAATTACAAGTCAAATACCTTAGCCTGTGTGTGTGTGTGTGTGTGTGTGTGTATATGTGTATTTGTTTGTTTTGTTTGTGTTTGTTTGTTTGTTCCCGGTCTTGTGGTTTTCTCACTTTGAACGCCTCCTCAGCTGCACGGTAGTTAGTGTCGTACTGCTGCTACAAGTGCAGTATTTCTGCATTGTAAGACGGCGAGCAGTCAACAGTCTACTGTGCAGTAGCACAGTAACACGACATTCTCTAACAAACACCAACATTTTCCAACACTGACACATTCTCCAAGGAACACCAGAATTTCTCCACAAATACCAACATGCCCTAACAAATATAAATCTCCCATAAACAGTAGCATTCTCAAGCAAGCACCAGCATTTAAAATTGACAGGCTCTCTCTCTATTTCTGTCCATCTGTGTCCCTCCATCCAAATTACTCCACTGAGCTAAATTACTCGACTGCGAGTGTTTCAGTAAATCACATCAGAGTGATTACAACAGATATGGACCCCATCACTCGGTCAGACCCTGTGTCCTCTCTGCTCTTATATGTGAACTAATATTTGATCATGGGCCAGTGCACTTGCTTTAGAATGGTAATACAGCAGTAGTATGCATGTGCTGATAAGTACTTTTCATAAATGACATCGCCTGATAATCTGAAAACGTAAAGATAGCTTGAAGGACTAAGGAACAAGTCTTAAATGGGTATAAATTGGGAGTACCAGGAGGTAATCCTGTCTTCCTGAGTCACCACTCTGACCTCTGTGCTAATATAAATATATAAATATATAAATGTGACCGACACGGGCTGAGAGTAATGGTCTGCAACCAGATGAAATGTGCTATGAAACCTTTATGGATGCTACTATGGATGGGTGAGAAAATCTCTCTGAGGATTTGTGGCAAGAGTAATGGAACGCAAGTAGTAAAGTTGTTTCAAGCAAAATTCCAGTGTGACATTGTATATGAAAAAGTATAACACACACATGAACTTTGTGATTGTTTGGGAGTATGGGAGTCAGTTAGGACCAAACTGCTCAGGTAGAGGATTCTGCTTTTGTCAGTAATGATGTGTATTTGTGTATGTATGTGTTGGTGGGGTGACTGTGGCTGGAAAGGTCGGCGCTGAAATGGTTTTTTGTGAGATTTGGCCTTCTGCCAATACGGCGCTCTGTTTTTCACACTATGCTTACGGATGTCATGCTCTCTTCAACACTTTTTCGTCTTTTGACACACACACACACACACACACACACGCACACACTGCATTCTCTTTCCATCCTAATCTCGCACATTCACACACCTCTCTCATAACTTCAGAAGCAGTCTCCTGGTTAAAGGGTCTTTTACTGTGGTAGACAGTGTGAGGTCCCCAGTAGGTCTCGGCAGTGTGTCTTATGATTCCTTAATGAAGACTGAATTGTTAGCATTGGGTTATAAAAAACAAAGAGTTTTAATTGAGTTTCAACATTCTGTTGAAGTGTCTGAAACATAATTTGTCTAAGTAATCAATAGAGATGAAAAATCACCAATTACATATGCCGTATCAATAGGTATGGGCATCTTCAATGTACTCACGGGACTTTTATTATGATATGTAACACCATTTTTTTGGTAAACTTACCAGAGACATGGTCATGCATAAGTGTTTTACTGGGTTTCACAGGCTTCCTAGACCAAGGCTCACTAAGACAACACTGTGTTCTACTTGCAGTTAACGCATCTCATTCAGTCTCGGTCTCCTGTATTGTTACAAGCAGCATGTTCCCTACCATTTCTCTTACTGCAGTTATTAATTGCAGTCACACTGTCGCTCAGAGTAATCACGATTCTCAAGAATCTCATAGGTGTTGGTACTAAGTTTTTGAGTGTGTGTGTGTGTGTGTGTGTGTGTGTATGCTGTGGAATGTGTTCCCACCAGTTTCTCAGCGTGCAGAGTAGTTCAGTGCGTCCCATCAGGAAACCTCAAAGACACACCATCTGAACTACTGGGGCCCAGTGCAGTGTTCAGGAGTATAGGAGTCATCTGTCTGAAAGAACACCTTTAGTAGTTAAAAGAATATCGAGTTTCGCTCGATATTGTTTCAGCAATTTGGGTGTGTATAAACAACTAATCTCACACAGACATAAATCATTTCATGTAGTCTATAAATGAAACACATTGGAGGAGCATATTTTGGAAGTAAGAAAAATGCTGCCTTATAATTGTAGTTTTATGTTTTCTTTTTCTTTCTTTCTATACAACAATCTATTCTAAAGACCAGTGAAAAATTTGTACCCCATTTATTAAGCCATCTTTGCACAAGTGCGTGGGTTGTTGAATATTCAAATATTCAGTCGTTTAAATCTTTGAATATTTGAATAGTAATATGGATGGCTATGCGCATTTTGAATGCCGCATTTGACGACTGCAGCAACAGGATGGAAATAGTGTCACTTCCTCCAAGTTCTTATAGCTAACCTCCATTTAAAATAAAGAAATGAATATGTAACCTGTTACTACGTCTGTGCTAATGTGAGCTGTTGAAGAAGCAGATAAAGATAGCTTAGACAGTCAACAAAAAAAATCTATACAAGTTGTGTGTTGGTAAGTGGTGGCAGAGGTTTGGGGCGCAGAGCGTGGCTCTTGTCACTGCTGTTCCAATGCTGCTCAGGGGAGGAGATTAGAGAATTTGGAACATGAAATCTGTGGGATTGGAATTCTAGTTTTAATGCTAGAAAATATCTAGTACTACATCACAAGAATCGTGTAAAAAAAACAAGCCTGAATACGCAAAACTAAAACAAACATAAATGCACAGGTAGAGTCCACCAAGTAAACCAAACTGGAATATCACACACACAGAACTGTACTATAGTCCTACACACACACACCGGTGCTGTAAGCAAACAGAGATCTCTCTCGGCTTGGCTTCTCTAGCTATGTGATCCAGAGTGTGAGTGATGGTCTCAGTGGACTCTATAATGAAGAGATAAAAGCACAGATCGGTGTGTGTGTGTGTGTGTGTGTGTGTGTGGGCGTGTGTGCGTGCGTGCCTGCGTGTGTCACCTCCTATCTGCCACTCTGTTCTCCTGAACCATGAAGCTCGGCTCCGCCTCACTTCCCCCACTGTCAGCTGCCAGTCATCTTCGTAAGCCCCGCCTCCTCACAGGCCTGGAGGGTCACGCTAATGCGGTGTGATGGCTGGGCCTGGGTTAGCGTGTAATGCCCCGTGGCGTTCACTGTGGTTGCATTAGCGTGGAATGCTTGCTACCTAAATCGGGCTTAGCAGCACACAAACTATCCTTTATCGTCCTGACAGAGGAAACGGTTCTGGGTCAGTTAACGCAGAACCGAAGATGGGACCCAAAAGCTGGTCTGGGTGATTAAAGACACAGCCGAGGTTAACGGCTTGTGATGGAGTCCCTAATCTGATGATAAGTCATGTTAACTTCCATCTGGGTTGAGACAGGGCCAGCAGAGAAACACAGCTGTAACGGTGTTACCTCCCCCCTGCCCAACACACACACACAGAGGGGTACAAATAAAATGTGTTTTAACATTTGACTATTTTTGTTTTTCTGCTCTTAGGTTTTGCTTTATCTTCGAGTGTATATTAGATGTGTGTGTGTGTGTGTGTGTGTGTGTGTGTGTGTGTGTGTGTTGCGCTGCTATTTCCAACACTATCTGAGTTGCCTTGCGCATTAGTTTAAGGGCTGCCGTGGTGATGAACTCAGCTCAGGTCAGGTCTGAGTCACTCTGCAACAGTGACCGTCATCTTCCTCCATCTTCCCTGCTTGTTCTCTGTTTATTTCACACTGAGCTGTCGGTTTTCTGCGTGTCGAACATAAACCAAACAAATCGCGCTTCCTCCACCGTCCTGGGGTCTGAGTGTCCCCCCCTTGGGCCTGTGGTGAGGAGCGGGCAGATCCGTCTAAAAACGGGCACGCGAGGAGGGAGAGCCTTCTCCTGCATACAGCCCAGCAAGCTTTTCCTTGCGTGGAGCAGAGTTGGGTGCTATGCCTCATTATCACGTCGGCTCTCTTCCTGTAGGTGTGAAACAGGCCTATTGTTAAACGAGCAGTGAAGACAGAGAAATATTAATCAGTGCTTAATAAAAGTCTGTCAGACGGCTGCAGCTTAGCCACGGATGCTTTAGAGGAAAGAGGTGTGCCGTGAAGAGAGGGCGAGGGCCCTCCACACTCCACGCTCCCTTCCTCCCTCCACGTTCGCTCCCTCCACTCTCCCTTCCTCCCTCCACGCTCGCTCGCTCGCTCCCTCCTTCCCTCCCTGCCTCCATGTTTGCACCACGCTCCCTCTCTCCACGCGGTGTTAGGAGCCGCTGGTCGGCAGTGTTCGAGTGTCTGGACGGGAGCGCTTAAACTACCCATCTCACCCGGTAGTTTGTTTTGCGGGGACGGCTAAATTTAGGGCACAGCCACACGCCACGCTGCTGGCGACCCGCTGAGCCCCGCCCACACCGCCCGCCCCTCCCTCCCTCTATGCCCAGCAAACGAATGGTGGTGGGCGAAAGAAAAGGATGGAGAGAATAGGCAGAGAGAAAGAGGGAGCGACAGCTTGCTCTGCCCAAGTGAACAATAGCGAGAGTGTTCGGCGGGAGTTCTGGCTTGCACCTTCTCTCTGCTCCACTGCTCTGACAAACCAACAACTTAGAAAATAGATTTCCCTCCTTCCTTTTTTTTTTTTTTTTTTTTTGCGAGTGCATTGTTTGTGCATATTGCATTTATAAGTTGGGTCTACTGAGTAAGAGATGCATTGTGACATGGTCTAAAAAGTACAGTATTTATTTATAGTTATTTATTCAGATGTTCTGTTGATTTTATTCTGCATATTAGCATTAACTGAGAACTCCGTGCAACACGTATGAATATATAGCCAAGTGTGAAATGTTGATGCAGAATATGAACATGATCAGTGATGTGTCCTTTCTGAGACCTGTCACTGTCTGGCCTGTGACCTTTGAGGTTACAGAAAGGAAAAATAAAACAAAAAAGAAGCAGTGGATGCATGAACACACACACACACACACACACAGAAAGAGTTTGGTACAGAGTATGGTTTCGAGCCTTGGGTTGATGCTTGTGTAGGTTAATCCTGGGCATGTTTCTATTTTGATAACTTTCATGGCCTGGAAGACTAATATCTCTGTTTTTAAGAGCCACATGTTCTCTCTCTCACTTACACACACACAGAGACGGGTTTCTTGGAACCACAGTCCCCCCCCTTCTGACTCTAAGGAGCTCTCTGAACACTGATGTCATTGCTGGAGGCTACAAGACATCGTTTCCCTCTTTCTCCTGTCTCTCTCTTTCTTCCATTCTTTATGTTCTCTCGCTCTCTCACTGCCAGGGCTCGGGGCAGATGCCCCTCCCCTCTTCACTTTCACCGCATTGGGCTTTGTCTGTCTTAATTGAGTCTGCTGCCGCTTGCAAAGGGTGCTTTAACACGTATTGAAACAGAGCAAGTGCTGGAGGTTAAATATGTCTTAATGCGGCCAGTTAATCCCTTCATTACTCCCCATGTGAAACTGGCTGAGGCCTGTGAGTGGGGCTATTAATTAGTATGGCCTCTGGGCCTCTCTCTCCTCCGCTGAAGAGAGGGAGGGAGGGAGGGAGGAGGTTAAAGCCCCAGCCAGGGCTGAACAGAGGGCGAGGAGCGAGGCAGAAGCGCGAGGGTTGGTGTTGGATCGAGCGGCAGTCGGTGCGGCCATGTCCATTCAGCGTTTGTTGTGCTTTCTGCTTCATTTCACCTCTGAAGGGGCCACGCAGGCACGGCAGCAGGGACACGGACTGTAGGTGGAAAATTAATGATGGACAGATTTAGGAGGAGGGAGAGAGGGAGGAACTCTGGGAATGGGGCTCTGCTCTAGCTTTGATCAGGCAAGAGACACCAATAACAAGAAAGCAATGCAGAACGAGAGAGAGAGAGAGAGGAGAGATGAATGGGTCAGTATCAGCTGACAATGAGTTCTAAAATTCAGTTGTTTTACTGGCATGACCAATATTAACCCTTGTTTTGTAAACCCTTCGTACATTGTAGTACAAACAAACACTGTGGAACACATTTGTTAAATTTGAATAAAAAATTTATTCTATAGAGTTACTAGTTTTGCTATTTTATTTGTTGATTGAGTTTACTACAATGGATTTAACTTGTTAAATAGAACTAAATTATGTTTTCAAAACTGAAAAAACCTGTCCAATTGAAATGTCCTGTTTTTCTGGAAACCTTGTTTAATTTGACTATAATGACTATATATAGAATATATGCACACACAGACACACACACACACACACTGGTGGTAGCACACCTGACAGGGTGTGTCAGACTATGGAGTGTACTGCATGTGTGTCATGAGAACGTTAATTGCACTTTTCTTCATCACGTAGATGTGGTAGAACTGAAAGTACATCTCAGCCCCCCCCCCCCTCTCTCTCTCCCTCTCTCCTCTCTATCCCCCTCTCTCTCTCTCTCTCTCTCTCTCTCCCTCTCTCCTCTCCATCCTCTCTCTCTCTCTCTCTCTCTTTCTCTCTCTCTCTCCACTCTTCTCTCCATCCCCATCTCCCTCTCCCTCTCTCCTCTCCATCTCCTCTCTCTCTCTCTCTCTCCACTCTTCTCTCCATCCCCATCTCCCTCTCCCTCTCTCCTCTCCATCTCCTCTCTCTCTCTCTCTCTCCACTCTTCTCTCCATCCCCCTCTCCCTCTCCCTCTCTCCTCTCCTATCTATCCCTGTTTCCTCTCCTCTCCCTCTCTCTTCTTCTCTCCATCTCTTTCTCCATCCCCTCTCTCTCTCTCCACTCTTCTCTCTATACCCCTCTCCCTCTCCCCTCTCCTTTCCCTCTCTTCTCCTCTCCATCTCCTTCTCCTCCATCCCAGCTCTCTTCTCCAGCCCCCTCTCCCTCTCTCTTCTCCTCTTCCTCTCCCCTCCTTTTCTCCATCCCCCTCTCCCTCTCTCCTCTTCACTCCTCTCCCCTCACTCTCTCTCAGCTTTTCTCACTGTATATTTTAGCACTTTCTCTTAAGGCTCGACTCGCCTTAATAAACACAGCCAAAAAATGAGAAGACTTACACCAAGAAGTCTCTCCCTCTCTCTTGTTCTCTCTCTCTCTCTTCCCATCTCTCTCTCTCTCTCTCTCTCTCTCTCTCTCTCTCTGTCTCTCTCTGTATGAACATATCAGACATGTTGGAAAGGATGCACTTAATGGAGGAATTTCGCACTGTATTTTTAATATGTATCTTTTCACACCTGTAAATGTCCTGTGTGATATTCCGCGTAACGTGTGTGTGTGTGTGTGTGTGTGTGTGTGTGTGTGTGTGTGAGAGAGAGAGAGAGAGAGAGAGAGAGTGTGTGTGTGTGTGGTAGTGAATTCTCTGCGGCAGTGTATGCATAAATATGGTATGTAAAGCAGGAGATAATTTGCGTTGATCATGTGACTGAAAGATGGATGTTACACTAGGCCTTAAAAAGAGCTCAGCACTCAGGACATTTTCCTGATTATTCAAATGAACTACTTTGTCTAATTTATTTTCCAAGTCATATCAGTGTAACTCAGATATAACGGTATATGCATTTTGTACTTCTATAAAACTGAGTATGAATATATACGTAACCTATATAGGTGAGTAAAGGAAATACTGAGATAGCCATGCTAAATCCCTGAGACAGGACCGGGTTTGTGTTGGTCACTTTTCCATGTCCACCCTCCCCACCACTCTCTGGTTACTTTACTGACTGACCGGGTTAGTCACTAACTCTCAGATATGCACCAGAGATGCCTCAAACAGCCAAAACACAGCTAGCAGTGGGACACTATGACCCTGAGGACTCTGAAAAAAAAATATATATATATATATATATATATATATATATAGATAGTGAGAGAAAGAGATTCAAAACTGTAGTAAAGTATACAGTTTCCAGACAAACAAAACATTTTGGACTGAGGTCCTTCTTCAGTTCTGCAAGCAATGTGTGTTAAGAAGTGCCTGTATTTTTATTTCATTATTTATTAATTAAATACTAAAATACAAAATACAGGTTCATGTACTTTGTAATGTAACCTATTTGAATACAGAATTACAATATGCTAATATATCATGTATGCTTTTTTTTAAATTACTTTTTAAATTCTGTTTCTAGATTTTTTATATAATAATGAAGGAGAAATTAAACATGTCATATTAATTTAGACGTCCAGCTCTAAAACTGTTTTAGTAACTTTAGCTGCATCTTTGTAACTTATCATTTAGGAGACTGGCATAGTACATGCAAGTGCTAAAATATATATACATTAAATGTATCATTTTATAGTAACAAAGATAATCCAATCAATACCAAGGTCAGGATGTTTAATGGAGCAGTGAGTATTTGAATAATCCTGCCCACTCCTGACACCTTGCTGTATTTGATTGGCTGCATGGTAAGGAACTCTTCCCCTAAGTGTCTATTATGCTAGCCTTGTCAGGGAGAGACATACACTTCTGCGGGGCCACTCATCTGACAAGGGGGGCATATAAATGTAAAATAAAAATAATATAAAACAAAAGATATATTGATTTGGTATTGATGTTCAGTGGTTGAACAAAAATGAATATATGCAAAAATGAATATATGCATGAAAAGTATCACTCCCCGTCTAAACTATACTGAAAGCTATACCTATATAATAATAATAATAATAATAATAATAATAATAATAATTAATATATATATATATATATATATATATATATATATATATATATATATATATATATATATATATATATATATATATATTATTCTTCAGCCAGCCCATCTTTTGGCGCTTCTGTACATTGGTTGCTCTGATGATGATGATGATGATGATGATGATGATGATGATGATGATGACCATTTCTCTAAAGTTCTGTTTGTGCTGAAGCTCAGATCCCTTCTCAAAGTCAGAGCTGATATCCTGAATGCTGGCACGTCTCCTCTGCGTCTGGGCCTGTGTGGGGTTTTTTTCAGAATAACCCTTTTGTTTACATTGGGTTCTGTGTGTTCAGCGCTATTCTCAGCAAGAGCCTTGGGAGCGTTGTTCATTGTCAGCGGTGAAGAGCATCATTTCCATCCGCCCTGCACTCTCATAACGACCGTCCGTATGGCGCCGTAGTCGGCACTAATTACAGCAAGATAACTAGGGTGCACTTTACCTTGTGTGGTGATTAACATATGGGCTACATCAAATGAAAGCACAAAAAGACTGAACGTTTGCCTGTGTGTGTGTGTGTGTGTGTGTCTGTCTGTCTGTAAAAGGCAGCGAAAGTGGCGTGTGAATGTGTGCAGGGATGGTTGTTTCTGTACGCTAGTGATTAAACAAAGATAATGATTTTAAGTTCCACACTAAAACTAGTTAGTTTATGTGTACTTATACATGCACGTGTATGTGTTTGTATGTGTTTGTATGTGTATTGCATGTGTATAGTGTGTTTGTGTGTGTATAATTGTAGGCTCCTGATGGTTTTGAGAATTGCATTGTGGCATGCAGAATGGACTAAGCGTGGTACGCTAATGCGCTTTGTCTGTTCTTGTGTCAGTGATAATGAGGTCCCCCTATGCATGAGGAGGAGTGCCAGCATAGCTCTCTGAGAACACAAACCACACACACACACACACACACACACACACACACACACACACACACACACACAGACACAGCCACTGCACCAACACAAACTGTACTACTCACACACAGACACACTGCACCAACACAAACAGTAATACACACACACACACACACAGCAACACACATGCATACACAGACACTCACACAACCACTGCGCCAACACAAACAGTACCACACACACACACACAGACACACAGAAACACACACATACACATGCATGCCCACACACACACAGCCACTGCACCAACACAATGCTACACACACAGCCAGTGCACCAGCAAAATAGTGCTACACATGCGCGCACACACACGCACAGCCACTGCACCAACACAAACAGAGCTACATACACACACACATCGTCCACGCTGTGGCCTTGTGGTATTCATCAGTGAGCAGTGTACAGGCAGATGGATGGGAGCAGTGTTCCCTGCATTGAGTGGGTGTGTGCTGCACTGCTGCTCCCACTCTTTTCTTATTACCTGCCCTCCTCCAAACTTCTAAACACACAAGACTACTCCTCCGCCTACTCTAGCTCTTCCTCTCACTCTCTCATTCTCTTTCTCCTGCTCCCCATCTATCTACCTATCTACTTATCTGTCTATATATCGATGCCTCTAGATGTGTTAATAGAGAAAGTGTGATGCCACACAGAAGAGCTTGGTCATGCATGTATGTGTGTGTGTACGTGTGTTTCTGTATGTATGTTTGTGTGCACATGTTTATGTGTTTGTGTGTGTGAGTCCTCCAGTGGGGTCAAACAGAAGGCAGGGGGCACAAGTTCAGCCTGTGGGAGTGTTGGGTAGGGTGTGAGAAAGAGAGGGAGAGAGAAGAAGAGAGAGAGAGAGTGAGAGGTATGAAGTGGAGGAGGCATGTCTGTATTTCACTGTGGTTTAATGCCATGTTTCTTTGGGGCACTTAGCAATAACTTCTGTGCTTGGACTGCCCAGAGATGGGGGTCAGGTTCTACAAGTGTGTGTGCGTGTGTGTGTTTTACCGCTTGCCTCACAGCTAAAATCAACACCCATTGATCTTGATACGCATTGTCCAGCCAGGCCAACCATGCCACTCTTGGAGTACCTTTCTGACCTTCATGTTGGTTATAGCTCTTTTAACAGTAATTATTACTATCAGATGGTTTGTTCTTATTTTGATGATGTAGTGAAATATGCTTTTGTCAGTAATGCAGAACTGAACTGCAGAGAGAGAGAGAGATATTATTGTGCAAATTATTGTTATATATTGCAAATTATATGTATATTGTTCAAATTATTATAAGTATCCATTAATATAAATTATAAATATTGCCATTAGAAATACTATAACCTTATGGTTGGTTACATTGGAAACATCACATAGAAATCATCATGCTAGCGAGAGGCAGACAGAGAGACACAGAGAGAAAGAAAGCAAGAAACATGGAGAATTGAGACAGAGAGACGGACCGGCAGAGCAGCGCTTGCTCAGAATCAAAGTCATGTGAATTCCCATCTCCTCACCATCCATCAGCCATGTTAGTCTAGAGAGAGGGAGAGGGAGAAAGAGAGATATAAAGAGTAGATGATGGAGGAAGAGAGGAAGGGAGGAGACAGGGAGCGATCAAACCCTTTGGGGATGAGAGGTGTGAATGCAAGAAAAGAAGGGATAAATAACCTCTCTCTTCTGACAGGAAACGACAAAGGAAATGAAGATGATGACGATGATGATATTTGCACTCTGTTCAGATTAACTTGCATTGCCCAGAAAAGAGAATTGTGTGTGTGTGTGTGTGTATGTTTGTGGTTTCTGTAGCTTTGCTCTAATTAAAAGGATGAGAGAGCATGACATTACACTGATGTGTCCTGTCATAACAGGACTTAGGGTTAGGCTGCAGGGCCAGACAGCTCTAATGCTACCACATGTACATCTGTGCATCTGTACGTGAGACACGCACTTGTACAGACACACACACACACACACATTCACTTTCTTTTACCTGCTCACACAAACATTCGCTCATACACATACTGTATGTGTAGTAGTACATACATCACAAGCACACTTAGGAATGCACAGTCTCTGACACACACACACACACACACACACACACACACACACACACACACACACACACACACACACACACACACACTCCTGTTGTATTTACACCTTTGCTGGACTCATACATTGGGTCACTAATCTGAACAGAGACCAGATGCTCTCGTCATACATTACTGACCAGCAGTGGCAGAGCCAGCATCTCACACACACACACACACACACACACACACACACACACACACACACACAGACACTGTGCCAGGCTGCTCTGAGCTGTTACAGGTCAGTGAACTCCACACTTCTGGAGGACCAGCAGTACAAGCAGCAGGAAGCTGGCGGCCAAGCGAAGGCCACTGGTTGGAGTCGGAGCGGCCCGGGTGAAGCGCGGCCCGGGGAGCGGTCCTGCTGAGACCCCGCCCTTCACCGCACCGCAGCTGTAGGACTCTGTCCTCATGGAAGGGTGCTAGAGGGTGTTGGAGCGAGACAGGGTATCTCTGTGTGTGTGTGTGTGTGTGTGTGTCTTTGTGTGTATGACCTTTAATATGTGTTTGATTTCTCTCAGAGACAATGAATTTCACGTACAAACCACATATGACATTTCTTAAATTGCTTGTAAGGGATGTAAAGTTACAAAGTTTCTCATATTTGGTTGTCTATGAAGCACAAGGAAACCTTTTGACAGTTCCAGACCTGTCATATACAAACTCCGTAGTGACTAATAGACTGTGTCTGTCATTAGCTTACAGAAACTGAGTTAGAATATGTAAATCTAATCTTCATGTATAATAATGTCGATGTGAGCCACCTGTCTGTGTTATCTGCCTGGCAGGCTTCCCAGAGATCTGCCACATGGACACGTTGCCCATTTTAGTTATTGTCACAAATTAACCTTCAATAATAATTGAGCAGTTTGTGATGTTGATGTGGATAATTGCCATCCAGGGGAACATCTTCCACTGGAGGGCCTGAAAGTGCACCAGTGCCTTCCCCCACCGCGCCGCTTTGCCTCGGTGACTCAGTGTCATACCGTACTATTACAGTGGCCATGCGGACACTCAATATAGCACATAAAGTGGCTGGTTTTGACTGGTAGCGCATGGTGTCTGCACCGGGGCCTTCCCCCGAACCTCCCTCCCAAGCCAGCCGTCCCGTATGTCGTGTGACTGAGTGCTGATTACAGAGCTCGGGACAGGTGTCCTCAGCTTACCTCCTTCAGTGATAGACAGGGACTTCAACCAGTTTATCCACACTGGTATTAAAAACAACTTACAGCAGACATGGACATCCGAGGCCAATATCTGGTTAAAAGTTATGAGATGAGGAATATGATTGGCTCAGTTTAAGGTCTAAAAATGAGTAATATGTTCAAAGGTATGAAATGAGTAATATTATTGGCTGGTTTAAAGGTGTGATTTGATTGGCTGGAAAATCCAGAATGTTCCTCTGTCAAGCCCTGCACATGCCATGAAATGTAGTTTGACATTTACTTATATGATATTTTTTAACAGTTATCTGAAATTACTTTATAATGAAGTAAGAGGATAAGATAATAATAATAATAATAATATGAGACTGTAGGTCGTGTGTATGTTGCCCAGTCTTTGCACAAGTCGTCTTGTCTCAGGAGAGTGTGTGGGTGTGTGTGTGTGTGTGTATGAAGGGCAGGGGGAGGGTGTGTTGGCGCTCTTTTCTTTCCCACAGAGCTGTATCTCATTTTCCGGGCGTTGGCGTGCCCTGTGGCCTGGTCAGGCGGGTGTCTGTGAGGCCAAGGGCAGAGCCGGATCTGGCCCAGTGCCCAGCTCACCCCACTACTACCCCGCTAACGCCCCACCAATGGCCCGCTAACGCCCTGAACTGACACAATGCACCGCTCGCTCCCACATGCTGAGCCCATTGTCCTTTTTAGCACTTTTCTGAGCAGCTAGAAGAAAACGAATTAAACAGGCTATTATTTTTTAATGAAAACACTTCCAGTTTTAATTTAGCAGCTATTTTATATGAGTTACTTTTATTATTTTGCAATTCAGCTTTTTAGACATACTTTGATGGTATAGTGATGTTTGTGTGATTATTCCTCCCCCTTATCCGTTCCGCATCTGTGTCTGTCCCGCGTCTGTGTCCTGCGTCTGTAGAGTATACTGCTCCTGCGGTGAAGGCAAGAAGAGGCAGACTTTGTCAGCAGGGCAGATGATGTTGTAGCCTGTGTGGTGCTGCAGGCAGCCTCAGAGTGTGCTGTCAGAAACAGTGCAGTGAGGAGTGAGAAAGCTGCCCTTATGTATAACTGCATTTATTCACACCTCCTCCAAAAAGCCCTCAGACTACCAGCATGCCACCTCTCCCTCTCTCTCTCTCTCTCTCTCTCTCTCTCTCTCTCTCTCTCTTCCTCTCTCTCTCTCTACACTTGTGTCTTTGTAATGTGACAGACGCTTGGTTGTTAATACTTCAATAAATACATTTTACTGTATTTAACTGTACATGCAGACACATCATGGTTCACGAAGGTTCTGTCCTTTTTGTTTCTGCGTGTACAATCCCATGTTTTTTTTATCATACTGCTGCTGCACACAAACATTTGAATTGATTGATTTCTTCATTCTAGCAGTTTCCTCTTGTTCTCAGATATTTCTTTCAGCTGCTTATTCAGTCCATCATGAACTGGTGTGGGTGTGTGTGTTCAGAGCTACGGGAGTCAACCTACATGCTGTGTATGGCTGCATACTCGTGTCTTTAGTGTTGTGAGGGGTGTATAAGACATTGGTGTGTGCTGCTGGAATGAGCACTGCAGAGCTGCTGGTTCAGAGTCTGGTCAGGCAATCAGCCCCTAGCAGTCCGTTTAAATGCACTGCTTCACACCTTTATGTGCGTGTTTGTTTGCGGCTGTGTGTGTCGGTGTGGGTGTGCAGTGTGCGATGTGGGTGCGCAGTAGAGTGAAGCTAAAATAAAGACTGAAACTCTCACTTCTAAAATTGTTCCACAGGTCTCAAGCTTCTTGTCCAGGCCGAAAACACGGATCAAACAGCTGAAAACAGTAGAGAACACCTGAGATAACTCTTAACACCTGCCAACCAAATAAAAGACCTAACTATGGGTTTCTTCCAACAGAGTGGTCTGCACAAATTTCAAATTTCAGGGCAACGGGGGGGTTCTCTCCCACTCAAACTAGGGTGTTACAAACTCAGAGTGGAATGTTTGTTACACATTAAGGGTACAGTGTTTGTTACACTCCCAGAGTAGGGTGTTACACACTTAAAGTAGGGTGTTTGTTATACACGTAGGCCCTGATTTTCTAAGGTCCTAAATAAAATGTGCTAATTTGCGTGGGCCATCTCATAAATTGCATGTGTAGTTAGTGGGTGTTTTGCGGGTGATTTACAAAGAAAACCTGTGTAAATCATGGCCAGAGACAATATTTCAATGAGACTTTTTCACATGCTAAGCACCTAAGAGATCTACTGTAAATGTCAACTGAAGCTGAACTGAGATTTGAGATGGCAGAATTAGAGGTGCTAGATGGACAGACCAGTAAGCCAAAGTGTTGCATACAATAAATGAATAGTTAAATGGATAGACAGATAAATAATGTCAACACTGTGGACAAGAAAACAATGTGGCTTGGAAAGCACTATGCTATAAAAGCTATATGCATCTTCATTAGATGGCCTTTCAGAGTAGGAGGTTTTGTTACACACAGTAACAGAGTTTCACTCTCAGAGTAGAGTATTTTGTTAAATACACATAGTAACAGTTACAATCTCAGAGTGGGGTGGTTTGTTAAATACACACAGTAACAGTTACACTCTCAGAGTAGGGTGTTAGATACATTTACATTTACGGCATTTAGCAGACGTTGCTATCCAGAGCAACTTACAAAAGTGCTTTGTCATTTACTCATAGAATATATCCTAGTACAGTACAGTAGGTTAGAGTCCCACATACCAATGAACTAGAATACTGTAGAATACAGGGATGAATGCTGATACCTAGAAGTACAAAATACATAAGGTCTATCTTAAACAATAAGTGCAATAAACAATAAGTGCTAGAGTTTGTTAAACAACACAATAAATGTCCTACAATAAGAACTAATTTAGTCAGTCAATATTGGAGCAGTGTCAGTTGTCCTTTAAATATTCCACAAATAGATGGTCTTCAGTCTGTGTTTGAAGACTGCAAGGGACTCTGCTGTCCAGACAGCAAGCGGGAGTTCATTCTACCATCTTGGAGCCAGGACAGAAAATAGTCTTGATGCTTGTTGTCCATGAGACCTGAAGCAAGATATTTCAAGCCGAGCCGTACTTGAGGTTCAAAGTACTCGAGGTACAGCTCAGGCTTTGACCATTGACCTCATGTATGCAGGGGCTGCTCCATTTTTGGCTTTGTAGGCAAGCATCAAGGTTTTAAATCTGATGCGTGCAGCTACTGGGAGCCAATGAAGGGAGCACAGAAGTGGAGTAGATACACACAGTAACAGCTACAATCTTACAAAAAGTCTTTTTTTTTATTTCAGGTGTAGAGGTTTTTGGCTACTTCATGAAGTATAATCAAGGGTATAACACACAAATGTCATCAGAATATCTATTACTAGGCATTTGTTCCATTAGCAATTACACCGCATTCCACATTATTATGCAAATTGGATTTAAGTGTCATAAAGATTACATTTTTAGTTTTTCAATTAAACTCATGGATGATATTGTCTCTCTGGGCTCTTTGGATCACTGAAATCAATCTCAGACACCTGTGATAATTAGTTTGCCAGGTGAGCCCAATTAAAGGAAAACTACTTAAGGACGTTCCTCATTATTAAGCAGGCCACAGGTTTCAAGCAATATGAGAAGAAAAAGGATCGCTGCTGCTGAAGTGTCAAATAGTGTAGTGCTTTGGACAAGGTATGAAAACATTAAATATTTCACGAAAACTTAAGCGTGATCATCGTACTGTGAAGAGATTTGTGGCTGATTCAGAGCATAGACGGGTTCGTGCAGATAAAGGAATAATGAAGAAGGTTTCTGCCAGACAAATTCATTGGATTAAGAGAGCAGCTGCAAAAATGCCATTACAAAGTAGCAAACAGATATTTAAAGCTGCTAGTGCCTCTGGAGGCCTGCAAACCTCAAGGTGTAGGATCCTCCAGAGGCTTGCAGTTGTGCATAAACCTACTATTTGGCCACCCCTAACCAGTGCTCACAAGTAGAAACGGTTGCAGTGGGCCCAGACATACATGAAGACTAATTTTCAAAGTCTTTTTTACTGATGAGTGCTGTGCAAACCTGGATGGTCCAGATGGATGGAGTAGTGAATAGTTGGTGGATGGCCACCATGTCCCAACAAGGCTGCAATGTCAGCAAGGAGGTGGCAGAATCATGTTTTGGGCTGGAATCATGGGGAGAGAGCTGGTAGGTTCCTTTAGGGTCCCCGAAGGTGTGAAAATGACCTCGGCAAAGTATATAGAGTTTGACTGACCACTTTCTTCCATGGTACAAAAAGAAGAACCGTACCTTCCATAGCAAAACCATCTTCATGCATGACAATGCACCATCTCACGCTGCAAAGAATACCTCTGTGTCATTGGCTGTTACGGGCATAAAAGGAGAGAAACTCCTGGTATGGCCACCATCCTCCCCTGACCTCAACTCTATTGAGAACTTTTGGAGTATCCTCAAGCAAAAGATCTATGAGCGTGGGAGGCAGTTCACAAAGCAGCCGCTATGGGAGGCTATTCTGACATCCTGCAAAGAAATTCAAGCAGAAACTCTCCAAAAACTCACAAGTTCACTGGATGCAAGAATTGTGAAGGTGATATCAAAGAAGAGATCCTATGTTAACATGTAACTTGGCCTGTTAAGATGTTTTTTTTTTTTTTTTTATTGAAATAGCTTTTGATTTCAGTAAATATGACCTCTTAATGCTGCAAATTCAACAAATGACCATTTTCAGTTATTTACAACCTATAAAATGTTTTAAAACTCTATAGTGCATAATCATTTGGAACAGTGTATTTTGAGTTTCTTTATTTGTCAAATTCTATTGTCATTGGGAGGTTTGTTCAATAAAATTCGATTTATACTCTAACGGTTGATGACTTGAAAATTATACTGACTGTCATTTGCATTGACCATTTAGGAAAATCAGAAAAATATCATTTGCATAATAATTCAGAACACGTGTAGCAAAAAAAAACAGAGCTAATGGCTCTGGTGCACTATTGTATGTTGGTTAATGCTCAGGATCCTGTTTCCCAAAAAGCATCGTAGGGTTAAGATCATCTTAGATGAGAGAGAGAGAGAATGAGTGATTGGTCACTCTACTCTTGAACAATAATCTTTGTTTTGCAATGCTTTTCAAAAACCTGGTCTGGTATCTGTTGTCATACTGTTGGCAGGCTTCATAAACTTTAAAACCACTGTAAGTAGATTTTGTGTTAAACGAGTAGACAAAGTTCTGCCACACGCATGTAGGACGTCTAGATTCAGATGCAGTGAGGGCTGAGGGATGCTTGTGAAGGGGAGAGCAGGACTCTGCTCCAGGTAGATTCAGGCATGTATACAGGAGGTGTGTTCGTTAGATTCTCCAGCCGTCTGCCATGCTGTGTTTGGGTCAGCCGTCCTCAAATGTGAGGGCTAGAAGCTTTTCTGCTGAGTGACCGTACACAGTGTAGCAGTGATGCTGGCTTGTGTCAAAACTGCATCTGCCAAGCTGGATAAATTCCAGTCACTTTAACAGCTACATGTAGAGCCAGGACAGCACCCCAGAACGGTCCAGAGGTCAGAACCCCAGAACGGTCCAGAGGTCAGAACCCCAGAACGGTCCAGAGGTCAGCACCACAGAACAGCCTAAAGGTCACAACCCCACCACCTGGAGGCCTGACCCTAGTCATGTCTTATGTGTTTGTGCGTGTGTGTGTATTGTATAACCTTCTGTAGTGTGTGTGTCGTTACTATATAAACTTTTGTAATGTTTGTGTGTGGGTATTACTGTTTAACCTTTTGGAGTGTCTGTGTTACTGCTGAATTTTTTAAAGCATGTGTGTGTAATGCTTGAGAATGCTTGACACTATAGACTGTATTAGGCCATGTTTTAGTACGTGAGTGTGTTAATGTGTAATGTTTTAGATCATGTACATGTGTTACTGAATGTTTTATGTGTGTGTGTGTGTGTGTGTGTGTGTGCGCGTGTGAATACTTGTGTCATTGTTTTGCGTGTGTGTTTTGTGTGTGTGTGTTAGTGGGTTATTGTTTTGTGTGTGTGATTAGTGGTTAGTGTGTTATAGGTTATGGTGTTGTATATTGTACATGTTAGTGTATTGTGTGTGTAAAGTTAGGTTAGTGTGTTATGGTTTAAAGTCTGTGTGTGTGTTATGGTTTTGTGTGTGTGTGTGTGTTATGGTTTATTGTGCTGCTCTCCCTACAGGTTGTGTTATTTGCATGGATGCTTTTTGAACTTCATTAAGCTCATCATGCTAATAAAGTTCAGCTCAACGGATTAACAGGGGATTGGTGTGTGTGTTTTTGTGTGTGTGTCTGTGTGTGTGAGATGACTGATTCGGGTGCTTTGACAGTGAGAAGCCACCAGCTGAGTTTTAATTCAGCTTGTCAATTTAACGGCAGGAAACACACACAAACAGGAAAGCACACACATGCACACACACACACACCCTCAAAGAAATAAAATGTGCATGCATGTACGGACACACACATGCACAGACACACATTCAGGCAGAAACACTTCAAAAATGTTTATATATGATTGTGGATATCATCTATCACTCAAGCAGTCAATCAGTTTCTGCCTCATCTATCACATCTCATCATGAAATGGACTAAGTGACATTACAGACAAGCTGGGATGCAGGATTAATCTACTACCTTCCAGCTAACTCAACATGCTTACTTGGATAAGTTACCTTCCAGAAGAGCCGGAACACTTTTCTTTACAGGTTCTCTTCCTTCAGTTGTGCGTTGTGTGTTTTGAGTTGAGGAGGCTTGGTGGAGCGGAATGCTGTCGCCAAGCTGAAGCAGAGGATATAGCCACCCTGCTGTGTGTGTGTGTGTGTGTGTATGCTTGGCTCTGTTCGGCTATGAAATGGGACATTCATTTCTTAACCGGTCAGAGTCCATTCTTTCTCATTAATGTACTCTGTCGGCCAGGTGTGAATTTACATTTATGGCATTTATCTTATGCTTTTATCCAAAGCAACTCACAATTATGACTGAGTACAACTTGAGCAATTGAGGGTTAGGGGTCTTGCTCAGGGGCCCAACAGTGGCAACAGTAGTGGGGCTTGAACCAGCAACCATCCAATTACAAGTCAAATACCTTAACCACTGCCCACCATATGTAGTATTCAGACCAGCAGCTCGAAAATCTCTCTCTCTCTCTCTCTCTCTCTCTCTCTCTCTCTCTCTCTCTCTCTCTCTCTCTCTCTCTCTCTCTCTCTCTCTCTCTCTCTCTCTCTCTCTCTCTCTCTCACTGTGTGTCACTGTATTGTACAATGTTTGGCGTTCGATCGACACAGTGTGCATGTTGTCCGGTCATCAGGGCTCTGCTCCCTGCTTCCCAGGCACTGCGCAGGTTTTGCAGGCCCACCACACACACACACACACCAGGCATCTACCTGTGTTCTTATTGTGTGTGTGTGTCTGTGTGTGTGAGAGAGAGCAACTGAATAAGTATGTGCCCCCAACTAGTAACCTAATGCACTTGATCTGAATGCATTGATTGTGGATGTTACACACACACACCTTTTTCATGCCTTCCCCCATTTGGGAAGCCAAGCAGAAAAAAAACCCACAATCAATACTAGCTTAAGGCCCTGTCCTCCACTACCCCTCTGTGTCTCTCCATCCAGCTCCATCCAGCTCTCTGTTTATTCATCCATTCTGTCTTCCAGCCATCCAAGTTCGGAGCGCGGCATGCTGAAACGTCTCCTCAAACGTGAGCCCTCCACCTCCCCCGACCCCGCACCTCCTCTCGGCTTCCTGGGGCTTGACAAGCTGGTCAGGCCGCATCTGCCATCACGTCTTTAGCATCCTGGCAGCAGGGGGGCCCTAATACACACACACGCGCGCACGCACACACACACACACACACACAGATACTCGCATGCACACGTATGTGTGATCTTGAAGAAAGGGAAGTCCATCACAAGGATGTCATCTAACTTGTACAGAGACAAGAAGACAGGGAAACGATTGCAAAGAAGAGGCTGAGAAAGAGGGAGTGGGAGGGTTAAAAAGAGAGGAAGAAACAGCGGGGAGAGATGGAGAGGAAAAGAAGGCATAGCAGGAGAGGAGAAGAGCTGGAAAGATATGGGGAGAAGGAGGGAGGGAGGGAGCGTTAGGGAGGGAGGGAGAATTAGGGAGAGAGGGAGGGAGGGAGGGAGGGAGGGAGAGAGGGAGGGAGGGAGGGAGAGAGGGAGGGAGGGAGAGTTAGGGAGAGAGGGAGGGAGAGTTAGGGAGAGAGGGAGAGAGGGAGGGAGGGAGGGAGAGAGGGAGGGAGGGAGGGAGAGTTAGGGAGAGAGGGAGGCCTCCCGGTAACCTCTTCTGCTGTTTTATCATAATGTAGTTTTAATTAAAAAGCTCAGTGTCAAAGGGTTTAGCAGCCTGACAACTGAGGCCAGATTGCCACGCTGTGGCAGCCCTTACAGACACACACACACGCGCGTGCGCGTGCGCGCACATACACACACACACCCTCTCCCCACACCCCCCCAAGCACATGCTCAAAACAAACATTAAATGAATATAGTAATTCTTGTTCTCAAAAATGTTTTGGCAGAACTGAAGATTTGTGTTTCTTCCCCTTAGAGGTTCAACAAAGAGCCTGTGTCACTGTGTCAGGCTCTGTCAGCATCTCAGTGACCACATATGCACACAAGAAATGGACATTTATATTTACATGACACTCTTATCTAGAGCTTTGTCATTTACTCATAGAATGAAGAATGAAGAAATCTTTGTCCCAGTGCTTCATCAGTAACAGGAAACTAAACTAGATAAATGGAACTGTGTGCGCATGTGTGTGCGTGCAATATAGTATCAGTTAGGGTAATCTGTGTGTAGGAGTGCCTGGGTGCGTATGTGAAATATAAAAGCAGCTAGGGTAATGAGTGTGTATATGTGCGTGCGTGCGTGTGTGCGTGCGTATGTGCACTGTGTGTGTGTGCAGCTGTAGTTTGAAGGTGGGTGTAGCTGCAGTGAGACTCTGAAACACAATTAGACTACATGAGTCCCTAATGCTTTTTAGGAGTACAGCTCTGACCCCAGAGACACAGGAGCTAAAAGCTACACAGCCTCCTCTCTCCCTCTTTCTCTTTGTCTCTCTCTTTCTCTCTGCTTCTGTCTTATGGTCTCTTTTGTGTCTCACTGTCTTGTAGCTTTCTTTAAATGTTTATCTCACACTCTTATTTTGTATCAAACTCTTTATCTATCTATCTCTCTCTCTCTCTCTCTCTCTCTCTCTCTCTCTCTCTCTCTCTCTCTCTCTCACTCACTGACTCACACACACTTTCCGTGCCTTTCATTGGGGTTGATGACCTTAAAGGAGGTAGAAGGGACAGGGGTTACTCTTGGGGCTCTTCAGCTGTCTGTGTGCGTGTGTGTGTGGGGATGGGGGGCAGAGGTGAGAGACTGTGAAGACCCCCTCGCATGGTCAAACAAGCATTTGATTTGTGCCCTGCAGGTGCGCCATGCAAATCAGTGTCCACACAGGACTGACTCCTATTGCCCATGGTACTAGCTCTGGGAGGAGAGAGGAGATGAGGAGGTGAGAGGAAGAGAGGTGAGCAGAGAGGAGGTGAGGGGTAGGTCATCCAGTTTGTTTCTAACCTTCATAAACTTTAATTTTAGCCATTTGAGTTTGGTGGTCATTTTTAGCCAACCACATTGCCTGTGAACTGTGTGAACACACTCAACAGCCGTCCTACTCTAGCACGTCGGGTCGCGGTTGCTTTTTTGACTTCACAGTTAAATCATCTTTATGAACAGGAATATGGACTTGTTTTAGGATTGTTGGTCTTTATAAGACATGTGAACATTGTGGGGCAGTGGTTTTAAAAATCAAAGCAAAATAATAGATTACACTATGCCAGACATTTATGTGTTTTTAGAAAATCTTAGTTTAAAAAATCCAGTCACAAAAAGTTGCTGCGTTAAGGAGATATTGATGATGGTATTATTGCCCCTTAAGACAGCATGTCCATCTTCAGTTCTTTATCTCCAGCACTCTCTGGATGCTGTTCGAGGTTTGGCTGTGAGAGCCTAATGCTTCTCACTGAGCTGACTGAGTGCTTCTCATATACTAACTAAAGTCTTAGCAATGCTCAAAGGTTCAAAATGACAGACAGACAGTCCAGTCTGCTAAAAGCTCACCCCTTTAAAATGGGACTGAAGAAGTGCTCACTAAAGGGCAGAAGTGTGAATGTTTAGTGCACACTAAAGGGCAGAAGTGTGAATGTTTAGTGCACACTAAAGGGCAGAAGTGTGGATGTTTAGTGCACACTAAAGGGCAGAAGTGTGAATGTTTAGTGCACACTAAAGGGCAGAAGTGTGGATGTTTAGTGCACACTGAAGGGCCGAAGTGTGGATGTTTAGTGCACACTAAAGGGCAGAAGTGTGAATGTTTAGTGCACACTAAAGGGCAGAAGTGTGAATGTTTAGTGCACACTGAAGGGCAGAAGTGTGGATGTTTAGTGCACACTAAAGGGCCGAAGTGTGGATGTTTAGTGCACACTAAAGCGCAGAAGTGTGGATGTTTAGTGCACACTAAACCGCAGAAGTGTGGATATTTAGTGCACACTAAACCGCAGAAGTGTGGATGTTTAGTGCACACTAAAGGGCAGAAGTGTGAATGTTTAGTGCACACTGAAGGGCAGAAGTGTGGATGTTTAGTGCACACTAAAGGGCCGAAGTGTGGATGTTTAGTGCACACTAAAGCGCAGAAGTGTGGATGTTTAGTGCACACTAAACCGCAGAAGTGTGGATGTTTAGTGCACACTAAACCGCAGAAGTGTGGATGTTTAGTGCACACTAAAGGGCAGAAGTGTGAATGTTTAGTGCACACTAAAGGGCAGAAGTGTGAAAGTTTAGTGCACACTTAAGGGCAGAAGTGTGGATGTTTAGGTCATATTTAGTGATATTTGCTAGGTATTGCAATAGTAAAACAGTAAAAGTATGGATGTGTGCAATAGTGCAAACTAAATAGTGATTTTCTTCCAATGGTGGGAACACACACACACACACACACACACACACACACACACACACACACACACACACACAGTATTCTCCACATAAATTGAAGCATTGGCACAAAGTGAAGACTCTAGTGAGTGTCCAAGCTCAGGTGGTGTGAGCAGGTGAAGCATGTGTGTTTGGACAGACCTGTGTCCTCCTCACCATAACAGTGCTGAAGAAACAGTTCAGAAAAACCTTGTTGAGGACTGTGTACTGCCTCACAATAGGTGGAGTCTGTTTTCTGCTTGCCTGTGTGTGTGTATATGTGTGTGTGTGTGTGTGTCCTGAAGGAGTCTCCTGCTGCTTGTCTAAAAAACCCATCTGGTCCATCATTATTACCTCTGACCGACTCACAAGAGGAAAGAAACCCTCTGTGTGTGTGTGTGTGTGTGTGTGTGTGTGTGTGTGTGTGTGTGTGTGTGTGTGTGTGTGTGTGTTGGAGATGATGTGAACAGGAGATGCTGTAGTTAATGAGAGTTTGCTTTAGAAGGCTGTCACACTGCATTTTATTCAGTGCGCTGAGCTACTCCTCTAACACACACACACACACACACACACACACACACACACACACAAACAACCCTCACCATCATCATCCAAAGAGACACACACACACACACACACACATACACACACTCTCCTCTGCTCCACACCTCACAATAACTTCACAAACTCCTGCTACATATAAAAAATGTATTGATGTGTAAACAATTAGCAGAAGGTCTTGTCTAGAAGCAATTTCCTGCCCCATCCAGCAGCTCTAGGGTTAAATCTTCAGGCATGCTACACGTCAACAGTGAGCTGGCCCAGGTCTGTATGTGCTAACGTGTGACTCTAAGCACACGCACTCACGCTAGCTCCATCTCCGTTTCTATCAGAGGAAGAATAGCTTAGCCTCCACCTAAATGTGCATGTTCTGTGTGCTGGGGGTGTGATGTCATCAGGGGACCCGCCAGCATGCTGGGGGTGTGATGTCATCATGCTGACTTCTTTTATTTATTTCATTTTTAGCCTTTGGGTGGTTGACACAGTAACGGATTGGAATGGTTGGCACGGTAACATGCTGGAGGTGAGAGAGGCAGGTAGCACTTTAACTTCGTTATGCATCTATGTGCCAGGGCCACGGGAGTCTCCTCTGTGTGTGTTTGGATGGTGACAGTGAGGGGTGTGTGTGTGCTTGTGTGTGTATTTGGATGACAATGGTGTGGCATGTGTGTGTAAGTGTGCTTGGATGGTGACGTGAGGGGTGTGTGTGTGTGTGTTTGTGTTTGGATGGTGACAATGATACATGTGTGTGCCAGTATGGTGTGTGTACATGTGATGTGGTGTGTGTGTGTTTGTTTATTTGTGTATGTGTGTGTGTGTGTGTGTGTGTGTGTGTGCGTGTGTGTGTTTGCATAGGTGTAATCTTAGCCAGGTTCCCTGCCCTCTACAGTAATATAGAGCATGCTGGGACCCATACCAGCCCACCAATATTACATTTTCCACTGCTGCTGATGCACTCTGTGTGTGTGTGTGTGTGTGCGTGTGTGTGTGTGTGTGTGTGTGTGTGTGTGTGTGTGTGTGTGTGTGTGATTCTTTGAAAGAGAGAGGAGGGAGAGAAACAGAGCTGTACTGGAAGAGACAGACAGACAGAGATGGTGAGACAGACAGTGACATAAGGCTGTGCCACTGAATGCCATATTGAAGAAGTGCATGAGGACAGTGATTGGCCTTCATCACCTTGTGGCATTAGCTGTCTGTGTAAAGGTCACTGCAATGTTTTGACATGATGACCCTTCCTTCCCGGGTCATACCGCCTCAGACTCATCACTGCTGATGTGTCATATGACGCATTAGAGCCAGTCAAAAGGTGTGAAGGTAATGAGGGCCGTTGCCATGGTAATTAGTCCGTGTGCCATGGTGTGACAGGTTTTAAAGAATAGGACTGGCAATCGTGATCTTCAGAACAAGTGTGGAGCTTTTGGAGAAAAACTCCAATGCTCCTGCAAGTCTAGCAAACTTTTTCTAGAAGCAGCAAACGCGCATGAATGCGGGACATCCTGACTATAACTTTATTGAGTAACCTCGCCGTAACCCTGCGTAAGAATGAGCCAGAACTCTGAAGTGAAAGAGAGTCCTGGATTTCTAGATGATGAGGTTACAGCAGTGCTGCCACTGTCACACTGCTGCCTCTCAGTGCTGGACGCTGTGTCTTGTGTATCACTGGTGAGTCACTGTAAACACCCCGCACAGTCCTCGTCACCACAGTAAACACCCCGCACAGTCCTCATCACCACAGTAAACACCCCGCACAGTCCTCATCACCACAGTAAACACCCCGCACAGTCCTCATCACCACAGTAAACACCCCACACAGTCCTCATCACCACAGTAAACACCCCGCACAGTCCTCAGGACACAGTAAACACCCCACAGTCCTCACGACACAGTAAACACCCCGCACAGTCCTCATCACCACAGTAAACACCTCACACAGTCCTCATCACCACAGTAAACACCCCACACAGTCCTCATCACCACAGTAAACACCCCACACAGTCCTCATCACCACTGTAAACACCCCGCACAGTCCTCATCACCACAGTAAACACCCCGCACAGTCCACATCACCACAGTAAACACCCCGCACAGTCCTCATCACCACAGTAAACACCTCACACAGTCCTCATCACCACAGTAAACACCCCACACAGTCCTCATCACCACAGTAAACACCCCGCACAGTCCTCATCACCACAGTAAACACCCCACACAGTCCTCATCACCACAGTAAACACCCCACACAGTCCTCATCACCACAGTAAACACCCCGCACAGTCCTCATCACCACAGTAAACACCCCACACAGTCCTCATCACCACAGTAAACACCCCGCACAGTCCTCAGGACACAGTAAACACCCCACAGTCCTCACGACACAGTAAACACCCCGCACAGTCCTCATCACCACAGTAAACACCTCACACAGTCCTCATCACCACAGTAAACACCCCACACAGTCCTCATCACCACAGTAAACACCCCACACAGTCCTCATCACCACTGTAAACACCCCGCACAGTCCTCATCACCACAGTAAACACCCCGCACAGTCCACATCACCACAGTAAACACCCCGCACAGTCCTCATCACCACAGTAAACACCTCACACAGTCCTCATCACCACAGTAAACACCCCACACAGTCCTCATCACCACAGTAAACACCCCGCACAGTCCTCATCACCACAGTAAACACCCCACACAGTCCTCATCACCACAGTAAACACCCCACACAGTCCTCATCACCACAGTAAACACCCCGCACAGTCCTCATCACCACAGTAAACACCCCACACAGTCCTCATCACCACAGTAAACACCCCGCACAGTCCTCAGGACACAGTAAACACCCCACAGTCCTCACGACACAGTAAACACCCCACACAGTCGGGCTGGGGTGGGCTGTAAAGACCCCGCCCCCTTCAGCCTGTCCCTCATATGAAGTGGAACAGGATGAGCTTACAGTGTTTTCTCAGCACTCTGAGAAACAATGTCACATTAGGATTATGTGCTTTCTTGCACGTGCTGAGAGAGAGAGATGCATATGTGTGTGTGCATGTGCAGGTGTGTGTCCTGTTCCTTCTCCAGCTGCGCTCAGTGTTCTGCCCAGGGGCTCCAACAGGTTCGATTTCTTCTCCACCAATGTGGAGCTGAGAATTAGATTTTCCAAATGAGACACACACACACACACACACACACACACACACACACACACACGCACGCACACAGAGTCAAGTTGGAACCTGACCTGGCCTTCTCACCTCCCATTCTCTTCAATCTATCACACACACAGCACAGCCTTTTCAGTGCCCTCTGTCTCTGAATTCATTTTTGGTTCAAGTTATTCATTCATCTTGTCCTTCTTTCTCCAGTGTTTCTCTCGCTTGCTCCCTCTCCCTCTTCTACTAATTTGTGTGATATGTTTTGCCACTTTCTTCCCTTTCTTCTTCTGTCACTCATTTTGTTCTCTCACTATCTTTTGACTGTCTAATTTTACAGGCTGATGTTTCAGATTTTTTATTGTTTGCTTTTTAATTCCGTTTTAACACACAAATGTAAATCTGCTCCATCTAATTTCTTTTTCCAGTGGGCCATGTGTGGCCTGGCTGATCTATAACTCATCTACATGCTGGCCATCATTACTGCAGTTGGACATGTTTGTGATTCTTGATCATTTGTTATGATTAATAATCTAGTCTGTAGCATCTATAAGAGATGCTGCATTTTTGGATTTGATGTGGAGGTGTTAAAGTCGTCGGCCTGTACAGTAACAGTGGTGCCATGCTCCAATGGGTATACGTATGCGCTTCTTCATCTAGTTCTTTTGATTCAACTGAACATTTTTGATGATACACTGAATTAAAGTGTATAATCAAAAACATGTACTGGTAAAGTGTCAGCGCCAAACAATGACAGCCTCGTGAACCCACAAGCTTTTTACTGAATACTTTGATTGTAGTCTGGTGGACCCACAAATTTTTTAAAAACTACAACTTCAGCTTTTTAAACCCACAATCACTTTACTGAACACTCTGACTGAAGCCTTGTAAAGTGATAGTAGACACAAGTAGACTGACATCACACTACATAGAGAACCCCAGTAGACTGGCATCATTAGAGACAAATATAGTGACATAAATTGCACCCATTCAGAGTTGCAGCAGTCTGTATTCATATTGAGATTAGACTACACACTCAATTCAGAATAATATCAGACTACACACCCCATCAGACAACAATCACACTTGCATTAGACTATAAACTCCAGCTAGACTGATATCATACTACATACATGATGGATATCAGATTACAGAATCCAGTCACACTGATATCAGAGTACAGACTCCAGTTGGACTCATATCAGACTACAGACCCCAATCACATTTACTACAGGCTCCAGTCACACTGACACCAGACTACAGACTCATGTCGGACTGCAGACTCGAGTCGGATGCACATCTGATTACAGAATCCAGTCAGATGGATATCAGACCCCCAGCCTCAGTCTGACTGGCACCATTGCTATGATGTGATTAAGCAAGAGCTTCACACAATAACAGCAGAATCACACTCACTTCTCAGAACAGAGGTTTTAAACACACACACACACACACACACACCCAAATAAGCCTAAAATGAGGAGCTTCATTTTGAGCCGTTTGACAGACCGTCTCCACCATGCTGAAGTGTACCTGATAATGAAGCACATGATGTTTTGGGTTTTCATCATCCATTTATTTAATTTTTTTGGTTGAAAGTTTGCTTCCTACAAGGAGCGGGTACCAACAGTTCACAAAGCAAGAACAACAATATCAGAGAATGTTTTCAAACGCTGGTAAAAAAAAAATAATAAAGTGTGACAGCAGGGTGTGGTGGGATTTGTTGAAATGGTCTGTACCAGGGGAAAAAGCTCTAGCTCAGCACAAACCTTCATGTAGCTTTCTCTCAGCCTCAAAACCTAACCTTTCTTACACAAACTACAGCCATGACTGCAAAATCTAATAACACCGAATATTGTCTTATTGATAAATGAATTATACATGAGATTTGGTCTCCCACCCTCAGACTCTCACTCCATCTCCCTTTCTTGCTCTCCTTCCCGCTCGCTCTTGCTCTCTCTCTCTCTCTCTCTCTCTCTCTCTCTCTCTCTCTCTCTCTCTCTCTCTATCCCTTTGCATATGGGGAGATCTTACAGAAATATACGTGTTGCCGACACCTCAGACGACGTGTGAGTACAGTCGTTCGTTTAATTAAACCCAAGGAATTTGACTCAGGAAATGCACAAACTCTCTCTCTCGCCCGCCACACTCAAATTTATCTTCCACTCTCATCTTCTGTCTCCCTGTCCCTGGAGCATGACTCATGGCCGTCAGTTAATAGTGTCCTACAAGTTAAGCAGAAAGAGCTGCCATCTGTTTTGTAGTTTATTTCAGCTGTTGCCGTTTGTTGTTTTTGTTTGTTGTAATTATTATTACTCTAAACACCGACTGAAAGTCCATATGTTAATAAACTCTCAGTGCAAAAAAATCTCCACACCAACCACTGATTGCTCAGTTTTAGTACTCTGATCTTGTCAGGGTAACACCAGTATGACATCCCATGTTACCAGAAAAAGCTTGGGGCTAATCCCAGCTCATGAACTGAGTTAGGAAGCAGACCAGAACACCATCACCTAGAACAAGTGCATTTTTGCTAGACATGACTCGCCAAAGTTTCGTTCCACTGGAACAGACACTTGGTTCTTTCGTTCACTCTGATAAGCGGAACCTTCCAGGCGCTAGTCCCCAACAGGTGCTGTTTCTGCGGAGACCAATTTTAATACCTCTACACCTTTAACTATAGTACACTCCCATTACACTATTCCCTACAATCTTCAACCTAAGCTTAGCCAAGCCTTTCCAGGCTAAGACGCACTCTAGCTGAGTAATACTGGGCCTAACCCACTAGCAGGACAATCAGGTGAGACATGGCTTTACTTGAAAATCCAGTATGCCTGTGCTGTTATCTGAATTTGTTTTATAGAGCCTGGGATATGGATAAAAGAAGAATGATGTTTGTGGTATTTTGTGTTTTTTTTTTCCCTTATCAGGGCAAGAAAATGCTGTTTAACCACAACTCTCACACTGAAGACACTGAAGACACTGTATAAGATGGTGACAGATAGGGTAACACACAAAGTCTCTCGCTCTCCTCAGTTCTCTCGAACATCACCGCTTTCTATTTCCAGCTCTTAACAGCTTTCTTAGTTGCCACAGTTGTGAGAAGGCCTTATTTTTGGCAGATCTCCTTGCACACACGCCCTTCAGCTGTTTTTGAATTCTGGCTGGTATGGGAACAGTACAGAGGGCATAGCGCTGTAACCTCCCTGATGCCTGCCATTCCTTCTGTGATGTCCTAACCCATAACTCTTCTTATGCAATAATATATGCTAATATATTATTATAATAATATATGCTAACTTATAAATAATTAATACCTTCTTTTCATGTCCATGTCTTGTTTGATCACGTATCACAACACATGTAATTGTCCTTACTTGTTTACACTCATAACATGGGCTAATAGTGTCCCCTTCAGAGCATGTGCCTTTGAAAAGTAGCTCCACCCACTTTTGTCAGGCCTGTTCTGATGCATCAGTTTATGCGTCCAGAATTCAGTCTGTTTTATACTCTTCAGATCTGGGTCTTTTTGTCAGAGGTGCACTGATCATCTGTGCTAGTCAAAGGTTGTCTTTGTTAGTGACTGCTAGTCGTCGTTACCTACCTATAAACCCCCCACCCCCCACCACACACACACCTGTCTCACATTACAAAGGTGTAGTCAGAGCTGCAAGACAGTTATAAACAAGAGATAATCAGAGCAAATAAAACATTGAACACCAGTCAACCCATTAGCAAAGCAGACTGTTAGCAAACACAGGCTAACCAACTGTTAAATGTTAAAAAGTTTACACAGAACACATTAATATTAATGTAGTTAGACCCCACCTAACATAAACAATGGCATTATAGATTAGCACACCACAACAGGCCTAAACTGACCCAGATCAATTCTAAAATAAAGTAAGCCACCAGGTTTGTGTTGTACTGATAAAATTCTAAAAACACTGCATAAAGAAAGAAAAGACTGCATTCATTCTCCATCCTTTAAACTGTGTTATCAAAGATTTTAAAAAGTCATCTGCTAAAACCCAGCAATGGAAATCAGGCAGTGACTTTGGTGAGGCATAACATAAACAGTGGAGCAGTAGTCATCTACACTGTGAAAGGAGGGAGAGAGAGAGTGAGTGTGTGAAGGAGGGAGGGAAGGGAAGAGAGAGAGAGAGAGAGTGAGAGCCAGCTTGGAGGTAAATGAACTCAATTTCTAGACACATAAAAGTGCCTTTGTGCAGGATGGGATGGTAATTGCAGGCTTACTAGCTGTGTGTGGCTGCATGACCTTGGAGTTGCTCTGTGCTGTTGATCTAATTCATCTCAGATAATGAGCAGCTTCTGCATGGAGGAGACCTGCTATAGGCCTGTGTGTGTGGGGGTAGCGTGTCCTAAACACTCCGTGGAGAGGAAAATGTTCTGGGGACATTTAGCTGGTCCTTAAGAAAGAGAGTTAAGCATTTATTTTAAAGAATTTAAAGATCAAGATTTATTCTTGGTTAGTGAGGTGTTGGTATAGAATTTAGCTACAGAACAACACAGGTCAAAGATACCCCACAAAAACAGTAATACAAGACACTGTGTATGTGGGGGGGGAGGTTGTATGTTTCTTGTGTATATATTTATTTTTGTGTGTATTTGTGTGCTTGTGCATCTCTGGTCTGTCTTGAGCAGCTGGTGTGACAGTACAGAGGGCAGAGCTGAGTCTTACATACACCCACACCCTGAGGGCAGATAGAAAATCAGCCACTGACTGGTATACTTTGTACGTGGCATATGCTTAGGGACGAAGATATTACTCTTTGTGTGTGTATATAGAGAGAGAGAAAAAGCAGGCACTGTGGGGTGTGTATGTACAGAGAGAGAGAGAGAAAGGAAGCACTGTGGTGTGTGTGTGTGTGTGTGTGTGTGTGTGTGTGTGTGTGTGTGTGTGTGTGTGTGTGTGTGTGGAGAGGGAGAGAGAGAGAGAGAGAGAAGGCATTGTGGTGTGTGTGTGTGTGTGTGTGTGTGTGTGTGTGTGTGTGGAGAGGGAGAGAGAGAGAGAGAGAGAGAGAGAGAGAGAGAGAGAGAGAGAGAAAGAGAGAGAGAAGGCATTGTGGTTTCACCCCTGATGTAAATATATATTTGCCTTTTAAGGTCTTTACTATGGTTCAAGCCAGCTAGGCCAAAGACAGAAGAGTTTACTAACACTATATACTCACACACACACACACACACACACACACACACACACACACACACACTTATACTCCACCCATCCTCAGGGAATGAGGGACAGCATTTTATAAATGCACTTCTCTTTTTCTAGAGAACACGGTTTGACACCTCCAAAAGAGCCTGTCCAAGCCCCTTGTTATATCAAATTGCACAAGCAGTCATGTAACTAACTACTGGCTACAAGAATGAGGAAGTCCGATTTAGAGCCACACACACACTGCAAGGCCTGTTTCCTCTGGACAAAGGTTCAATAATGTATTTAGCAACTAAAATGAGGTGATACATATGAGAGAGGGTACTAAGGGCTATTAACAAGACATTTGTGAAAATTAATCTGGTGAAGTTAATTTGATAATCAGTTCTATTTTATTTGTATAGTGCTTTTTTTTCTTTCTTTGCTTGAATCTAAACTATAATTATGTTCTGCTAATGGGACAGCCACAGCATAAAGAATCCTTGAGCAACTAGCAGGATAGTTCAATTCAACATTTTATACAACTATTATGCAGTAACTGTTAAAAGCATATAGTATTACAATGGTAATCAATATAGTATTGTACTATAGTACTGATTTAAAATATGTGCTGCTGTATGATTCCTAAGAAAAACTGTTCTACAGAAATATCTTAATATACAAGTGTGCTTCTACAGTATCTGTACAACAGTATGAAGAAATGACTGGGTAAAGGAAAGCTCATTTTCCCTAGTTTTGTTCAGTCATGGTGCTGTTCCAGGATACAGCCAGTCATACCTGGACATTAGACTTCATAATCCAGTGGGGACACGTCCTGTTAAGTATTTGCTTAATGATGTTATCAGTCTGGAAGGCACGGAGTACTAACCAGCCAACTGGTGAAGAAAAGAAACTGCTACGTTTTTAAAAATGTTGCATGTAAACCTACAGGTGTAGGTACCTAGAGACAAGTAGAACGCTCCAGCTGCCTAGATTACCTTGACAAGTACAATTTTCCGTGAGGCAGATAGCTCGCATCTAATGTCACCAGTTAGCTAACGATCAAACTAGCTTTAACTTTTCTAGTGATTCTGGAGTTTATATGAGTGTGTCTCAAAGTATTTCCGCTAATTTAAGAAATGGGAACGTATGAGACGTTTGTGTCGGTCCAGTTGCGCGTATTTCCAGAGCTGTTTGCACTCCTAGAAGAAGTGAGGAAACTAAAGGGGCTAGTATTAGACCTGTAGATCCAAAACTATGTGTATTACTTATCCTAAATTGTCCTTCCAGATATTTGTATCAAGGTGAAAGTTATGTCATTGTATCTTCTCTTCCATGAGAAAACAACCGCAGAATAGCCTTAAGATGAAAGACCAACATGTCCTGCCAGTGCCTGGACTGCTGTGTCAAGGACATAAGCTAGCTAGCTATTGAGAGCTGTTTCTTCAGTAAAACAGTTTAGTATAGGCCGCCAGTGTAGGCGGATCACTGGCTTTGTACCTGGGCTAGCGTTAGCTGGGACGGGTTCTTTTTTTTTAAGTGCATCTGCGTTTTGCCATCTTGGCAAATCTGAATCCGCCGTGTGACTTTGATGCGATTTCTGTTAAGTGTCAATTTTCTCTACACTGTTTTAGATTAGGAGTGAACTCATTTTGTTTCCTCGTGGAGGCGTAAACTAAAAAGACAACTACGCTATTATTCAGGGAGGCTTGGATCGCACAGCCGAGAGGTAATGTGCACTTGTTGATTTGTAAGAAAAGCAAAACGAAATTTAAAAAAAAGCCATGATCGATACCGATAGGACACGAGAACCCAGCACATGTCCGTCTCACCGGGCGCAGTGTAGTCACGGAGAGGGTCTGTCATACATAACATGCGATCAGCGTGAAACAGCACTGCGCCGTCTTCTAAGTCTACCAAAATTGTTTATATGAAGTGACCGAAACGTAAAAATGACGATTTTGTCTTGGACAGGGATGTACAAAAACCTTTGGTTAAAAACGTGGCAATATGTGCTTGTCTGGAACAGTGGGGGACAGACTGACTCTCACCTCACTCACACGTTTCTTCCTCCCCCATTTAACAATTAGTTCATCATAATGGTTTATCATAATTTAAACATTTTATTAACCTATTTTATGTATGCCCGCTATTGCTATTTTATCATTTCTGAATATTCACTGTGATGAATGTAAGAAGATAATTGAATCATTTGTGTTTGTTTGGACAAAACTACATGATTCAGTCATGCCAGGATAGGTATGTTGAACAGAACTGACATGAAGAGTGAAAAAGTGAGAGGAGTAGAGAAATTGCCAAAGAGAGAAACATGTAGGGGAGAGATCAAGAATGAGAGTGAATAACAGAACGAAAGAGAAGGAGGAAGATGTTCTCTGTGGGTTGTGAGAGATTTAGTGATTTGATAAGTGATGGGTGGTCTCACCTGCAAAGCCCCCCACGCATGGGTGAAGTTCAAACATAGAAACTCCCCCTATTTCTAACACCCTCCCACACACAGCACACACACTCGCTGTTTTGTGTGTATGGCCACCGTCCCCAGAGCAGGCTGGAGGGTCCTCTCTGATCGCCCGCACACTTGTTTTCCCCTCCTCTTCTCTACCCAGGTGGCCTGTGACATTTTGCTCAACTTTCAGGCAGGCTTGCTGCAGAGAGATGCCTTGATACCCATTGCACACACTCATCACACACGCACCACATACACGCGAACACTCTGACTCCCCTGGTCCTGGCTTTAGACAGAATCCTAATGCCTCCCTCTAAAGGTCAAACAATGAGAGGAATAAAGAGAACAGGTTGACAAAGCAAAGGAAAGAGAGAAAGAGACAGAAAAAGTGTGAGGGGAGCATGGACTCATCTCTTATTGGTTTGGGGTGGTTCTGTGCTGTGCAGGTAGACCTGGGTGAGGGCTGTTTATCAGCTACTTAACCTGCTCTGGTCTGATTGTGTTCTGTGAGTCAGTAGCTGAGAAACAAGTTTCACTTAAAAATGTTACAATTTACAAAGTAATTGAAGAAACAGGAATGCTGTAGAGCTCTGTAGAATGTGTGTGTGTGTGTGTGTGTGCACGCGCACACATGCAGTAGCAGAGCATGGTGCAGTGGGCATGCTCTTTTGGGGCAGATGGGCCTGTCTTGCACTGGACCCTGGCTCTGGGCTGTGTTCTGTTACCCCCTCTGGTGTTGAGCTGTGTTCTCTTACCCTCCCCCGTGGTGCTGGGCTGTGTTCTGTTACCCCCCAGGGAGTGAAGCTCTCTCCCAAACCTGACTCCCAGATCCCTCGCCATGGGCTTGGCACACTGCCCCTCTCCACTGTTACCCTGTGGAGGGGACGATCAAGCTCCCAGGGCCTCACACACACCAGGCAGCCCAGTGGGTAGCCCCCGGCCACCCGCCAACTCTGGGTGTCCGCAAGGGACGTGGACAGAAGGAGGACAAAACCTGCTCAAGACTTGAGGACGCAGCCTCAGCACCACTCTAGACACACTCGCACTCTCACAGATGCACACAGACGAACAAAGCTCGGAGGAAAAATTTTAGCTTTCACTAATAGTTTTCATATATGCTGGAGTGTGGTCCTAGTCGTGATTCCACACCTCGCAAACAGTCAGGAGATAATATCTTTTCTAATATCATTTCTAATATTATATTTGAGCTGCTTCTGCTTCTAGTCCATTATGCAATAGTATCAAAAACACCCTGATAGACAATATTTAACCCTTCAGAATATTCCAGAGTCAACTAATTAACGATTCAGTTCAGTTAAATATGTGCGACTCAGAGATCCAGTCCTACACAAACAACTTGCGATGCGTGTGTGTGTGTATGTGTGTGTGTGTGTGTGTGTGTTCTACCTTTGGTGCACTGGTGAGTGAATACAGAAGTAACATTTTTTTGCAAAACAGGACACATTATAGCACTCTGTGTATATGGTTGTACGTGTGTGTGTGTTTATGTGCATGTGTGCAAACTATATGAAAGTCTTGTGAATGTGTGTATGCGTGTGTGATCGTGTATGTGTGCACATGTGTGTATGCCACTGTGCTTGTGTGCTTGTTCTCTGACCCCTGTGAGCTTTTCTGTACACATTTAGGACAGAGGTCCATGCTGAAACTAATTCACTAATACATGTTTGGTGATATGGAGACTCTACTGAAGGTTAGTTAGTCTGTTTGTCCAGTTGATCTGGGCTCTATTAGTTGGCCTGGTCTTTCAGCTTTCAGGAGAACACAGGTTAGTGGGTTTTCTGCTCCAATACACCTGCCTCATCACCAGAAAGGCTTGATTAGAGCATGAACCAAGTGCATTCACCTGTGCAGACTCAGTACACAGTGTAAACCTTTGAAGGTTAATGTTGCTGTATGACGTTACAGCCAGACTAGCACTGAGTGATTTGACTTGGTGTGACTGTGTGATTGTGTGTGTGTTTCTGTGTGTTTTTGTGTGAGTGTGCTAGCTTAGTCTACAAGAGTGAAACTAAATGTGCTTCTGTTTCCTGCTCACATTACCACAACCCACAAAAGAAGCCTCTCACACCTACACACACACACACACACACACACACACACACACACACACACACACACACACACACACACACATATATATATATATATATATATATATATATATATATATATATATATATATATATATATATTCTCCAATGAAGGAGACTATACATAATTTCATATGTATAGTGACATGGGTAATCTATATAAAATCTAGTTTAGAATTATGATTGTCAGTTATTCAATTAAATGAATAATCTGAAAGTCCAATGCAATTTGTACCAGGTCAAATTATATGAATTTTCTTTTTAATAAATTGCTTTATAGATTCTTGATTAAGTAATAATTGTTAATGTACCGCAATTTCAGAGCTGTACTGAATTATATACTGAAATGAAGACTTTTATTATGACAGTTTCTTGTTCATTCTTGACACTAAATCTAAGAAAAAAAAATACAGCAGCAGGTTGAAAAGTAGGTGTGTTTGTAATGTAGGTTTATACCATCAGAAATCCAGCTATGGCACTGTGTAGGTACAGTCATTTATGCAGTCGTTCACGTACTGTGTCAGAATGACAAAGTCCTTTGGAATAAAACACTGGAGCCATGGCAACCGTGTTGTTCCATTGTTCCATCACAGGCTCTGCTGCTGCAGCCGGATTCTGTTAGGCTACCAGGCACTGCTGGACTTCTAAAAACCTGTCAGTCATGGGCACAGAGGTGCCCATGTCCTGAGTGACATGTACATCATGAATATGACGGCTGGGCTGGGAAAATTCTCCTCAGTACTCTTTCAGAGTTGATAAAAATGCTGGGCTTGATCTCCGCTGTGTGTGACACGTGATGTTGATCCTGTAGCTGGTTAATGCCAGTAACGTCCACGGGTATCGGCGGGTTAGTGCCAGCTGCCGGGACACATGTCCCTGTTAAATGGAAATGATATGGTGGATATAGCACCCTCAAAAAATTGATTCTTGAAAAATGTTGTCTGCCAAATGCTGTTAAAAAGAAGGCTCATGTAGTGTTTGGGGGGGGTGTATTTTTTCAACCTAGTCCTTCTTAATAAGGAGAGGGAGGGAGGGAGGGAGGCAGAGAGAGAGAGAGAGAGAGAGAGGGAGGTACCTAAATGGAGAAGAAAAAAAACCTGTCAGTGCTCTGATCAGACTAACATGTGGTGCTTTATTACAGGCCTGGCGATTACCATTTGTTAATGAGCATTTGGATTTATCTCTTTCTTTCTTTCTTTCTTTCTTTCTTTCTTTCTTTCTTTCTTTCTTTCTTTCTTTCTTTCTTTCTTTCTTTCTTTCTTTTTTCATTCATTCGTTCATTCATTCATTCATTCTCTCTCTCTCCTCCTGTTCTTGCAGTCTTTGTGGACAGCGTGGTGTGTCTTTCGGGCCATAGGTGATGTGGAGTGGGGTGAAGCAGCTACACACTGGTAATTAAAGCAGCGGGTGGTGTGTGTGTGTGTGTGTGTGTGTGTGTGTGTGTGTGTGTGTGTGTGAGAGAGTGTTTTTCTTCCCCTCCTCTTTTCAATCACTGCTCCAGAATTGATCATTGTGTTGGCCAGTATAGCCTCAGGCAGTTTTGCCACATTCTAATGATGATTTTCTCACACATGCACACGCACGCACACACACACACACACACACACACACAGTGTTTGCCACAAAAGCATCATATTAAATGCTTGAGTCAGTCAAGCCTGCACTGAATTCCATGTCATCATTACTGTCCTGAGGATGGGCTCTTAACCCACTGTATGCCTGACTCACACACACACCTTTAGTAGAGAGTGTCTCACACCTGCTTTGATTATGACTGTGGAAGGCGACTCATCTTCGCTCTTAACTCCTCCCAGGCTCCGTAGCAGTCAGGCCAGCTAGCCAGTCCCTTGTTGTGGTTAAAGCCAGCTCTGCTAAACGCTTAGTGCGCTCCTCCCGTGCTGCCGTTCTCAGGCTGAAGTTAAACCACATGCTGTCAGGTTTTCCGCTGACTTGCCCCACCTGTCCCTGTGACACCACGGAGATGAGTGCGCACGAGTCAGTCCGTCAAAAACGAGCAGAGACTCAGCTGAGCTGTGTGTGTAGGGCCTAACCTCATACTGCTACTTCACTGCTAGAATCCAGCTTCCTGTTTTAAAGGTCCCGGGCAGGACGTGCCCAGCCATTTCCTGCATATGTTGACCTCAGGCGTGCAGTGAAAGTGTACAGCGATTCATGATACAGTATATACCAATAATGTACCTGCATCCACTGTCTGTGTGTGTGTCTGTGTGTGTGTGTGTGTGTGTGTGTGTGTGTGTGTGTGTGTGTGTGTGTGTGTGTGTGTGTGTGTGTGTGTAATGTTTACTATATGGAGACATCTTGGATCTGCTTTGGATTTGAAGTAATATGGAGCTCACACATGAAGTTCAGCTGAGCTGTGAATCTCACTTTCATTTTAACTTGCTCTCGCACTCACTCTCTCACACACTCTTCTCTTCTCCTTCTTTTCTCCTCCCTTCTCTTCTCTTCTCTTCTCATCTCTTTCCTTCTCTTTTCTCTTTTCTTCTTTTCATCTCTTCTCTTCTCTTCTCTTACTGAGTTTTGCCACTTGTTTGAAACTATTGTCTCTGAGTTGTAGACTCAACCCTGAGCTTCATTAAGAACTGCTGGGTCTGTGCAATAAAATCGTACCCTCATAAACACAGACTACACAAATTATTAGCCAAGGCCACAAATGTCTTATTTTATTCGCTAACACCACAACCAAACATCTTCTACCATACAACCAACCTTTCATACATCCACAACCAATCAGAAGTATTGTACTGAAGTATGTCCCTGAACCAGAGCTACAGTTAGCACAGAATGGGACTTCCTGGAGCTGTAGTGCTGATGGCAGCGTGTATGGAGTGATGGTGCTGGCTGCTAGTGAGGTGAATAGTGAGTGTGTGTGGGCTAGCCTAATCTCGCTGGGTCAGCTTTTCTCTTCGTTTTTGTTTTCATAGGGAGTGCGATGAGTGTCTGTGTAAAGGTGGTCATTAAATACGTTTGCAGTGTATGTGCATGTCTCTTTATGTGTGTATGAATGTGTATGTGCATGTCTCTTTATGTGTGTATGAATGTGTGTCTGTGTGCGTTGTTGGTCACTGTGGGCCACATGCGGACTGGTTGCTACTAGCGCGGCCGTTTCCCGATCACCATGGTGATCCTCTAGAGTCCTCCCTTTTTACATTTCTGTTTGTAAAACTGTCAACACTTCCTCTGCCTCCTCTAATGTGTGACTTAAAGCTGAGAGAGGGAGAGAGAGAGGGAGAGAGAGAAAGACAGAGAGAGAGAGAGAGAGAGAGAGAGAGAGAGAGACACTGTGTGACATCTCACACTTCTGAAACTGGTCTGCTTACTTCTGAATGGGCCTTATAGAAATTCAGAACACACTGCATACACCTCACAAACATATGCAGAACGCAGCACACATAAAGTCCAATGACACACTCAAGTAGTACACACTGCAGACACACATAAAGGTTCACAGTTTTAAAATGTGCCAGTAACACAGAGTCTCCTCTATTCCCTTGGCTCCCAATTGGCAGTTTCCTTGCTCTGCCCCCCTGACTGCCACCTGCACTGCACTGTGGCTGCTGCCCATCTACCCCATCTAGGTGTGCTTGTTCACAGGTGCTGCCTGGGTTTCCTCAGTCCCAGGGGTTCCATGAGGCTGTGTTTGCTTTGCTTACGGTCTGTGAGTGCCCTGTATTATGTGTTGTGGAAGACTGTATGTTGTGTATTTCGTACTGTACAGCGGAGCGGAAATGTGTGTGTCTGGTGTGGCCCGCTCTGCCTAAAAGAGCCCTAATAGCACGCATTGCAACTTACACCCTCATCGAAGTTTAAGCCCCTTCTGTACGATTCAGCTGTTTCAACTTTGTGTGTGTGGGGGTGTGTACTTGGGTGAATGCCACCTTTAGTCTTGGTGTTTGGAAATGAGCTGTCATTTTGCTGTCAAAACCCAAACCACTTAGACGTGATGCGCTAAAGCTAAAACACTGTGCTGGTGATGCGCTAAAGCTAAAACACTGTGCTGCTGATGCACTAAAGCTAAAACACTGTGCTGCTGATACGCTAAAATTAAAACACTGTGTTGGTGATGCGCTAAAGCGCTGTGCTGCTGATGCGCTAAAGCTAAAACACTGTGCTGCTGATGCACTAAAGCTAAAACACTGTGCTGGTGATGCACTAAAGCCAAAACACTGCTGCTGATGCGCTAAAGCTAAAACACTGTGCTGGTGATGCGCTAAAGCTAAAACACTGTGCTGGTGATGCACTAAAGCCAAAACACTGCTGCTGATGCGCTAAAGCTAAAACACTGTGCTGATGATGCGCTAAAGCTAAAACACTGTGCTGCTGATGCACTAAAGCCAAAACACTGTGCTGGTGATGCGCTAAAGCTAAAACACTGTGCTGGTGATGCGCTAAAGCTAAAACACTGTGCTGCTGATGCGCTAAAGCTAAAACACTGTGCTGGTGATGCACTAAAGCCAAAACACTGCTGCTGATGCGCTAAAGCTAAAACACTGTGCTGATGATGCGCTAAAGCTAAAACACTGTGCTGGTGATGCGCTAAAGCTAAAACACTGTGCTGGTGATGCGCTAAAGCTAAAACACTGTGCTGGTGATGCGCTAAAGCTAAAACACTGTGCTGCTGATGCGCTAAAGCCAAAACACTGTGCTGGTGATGCGCTAAAGCTAAAACACTGTGCTGGTGATGCGCTAAAGCTAAAACACTGTGCTGGTGATGCGCTAAAGCTAAAACACTGTGCTGGTGATGCGCTAAAGCTAAAACACTGTGCTGGTGATGCGCTAAAGCTAAAACACTGTGCTAGTGATGCACTAAAGCCAAAACACTGCTGCTGATGCGCTAAAGCTAAAACACTGTGCTGGTGATGCGCTAAAGCTAAAACACTGTGCTGCTGATGCGCTAAAGCTAAAACACTGTGCTGGTGATGCGCTAAAGCTAAAACACTGTGCTGCTGATGCGCTAAAGCTAAAACACTGTGCTGGTGATGCGCTAAAGCTAAAACACTGTGCTGCTGATGCGCTAAAGCTAAAACACTGTGCTGCTGATGCGCTAAAGCTAAAACACTGTGCTGCTGATGCGCTAAAGCTAAAACACTGTGCTGCTGATGCACTAAAGCTAAAACACTGTGCTGGTGATGCGCTAAAGCTAAAACACTGTGCTGGTGATGCGCTAAAGCTAAAACACTGTGCTGATGATGCGCTAAAGCTAAAACACTGTGCTGCTGATGCACTAAAGCTAAAACACTGTGCTGCTGATGCGCTAAAGCTAAAACACTGTGCTGCTGATGCGCTAAAGCTAAAACACTGTGCTGCTGATGCACTAAAGCTAAAACACTGTGCTGGTGATGCGCTAAAGCTAAAACACTGTGCTGGTGATGCGCTAAAGCTAAAACACTGTGCTGGTGATGTGCTAGTGATGTGCTAAAGTGCTGTGCTGGTTATGCGCTAAAGAGTTCAAAAGAACTTTCTGTATCCTCAGTCTCTCTCTCTCTCTCTCTCTCTCTCTCTCTGTGTGTCTCTCTCACTTTCTCTGCGTTACTTTAATTTGCACCTCTGTTTTTTGTGTTCGTATTTTGGGAATAATGTGTAGGTATCATTACAGCGGCTACTGTATTCACAGATACACACACACACACACAGAGTCAATATGTGCCCACCAGCGTCCTTCTCCCTTGCCTGTGCTGGTAGTATCACTTCATTATAGTTTCACACTTTAGCTGGTCATTATCATTTAGCTCCTATTGAGTAACAATAGACATGTATCTCACAGGGCAAACAACACACACACACAAATAATTTTGTTTGTTTCTTTTTGATTTTAATTCATGTTGGCCCTATGTTCTACTGTAGATACTCATTGCTATTTACACACTACTGTTTGGTCAATATAACTATAGGTTTGATAGATTGATGTTTGTGATCATCTTAGGGTTCAGCTGATATTTTTGGCATGTAGACATTAATCATTAATCTAAATATAAGCTCTTTTAGTTTGCATGCACACACACAGGTACAGCGATAACTACATAATTATCCCAAAAGGAATACATTGAAATACTAGTAATAAGCGTAGTATTCACAATCAATTAAATATATTTATCATTAACCACAGAAAAGTGTCTGTACATTAAATGTTTGTAAACTTGTGATGGAGTTCCAGTGATAGTAAATGCAGCGTGTTCTCTGACGGTAGTGGGAGGAGAGCGAGGTCATTCCCAGGTTCCAGCCAATCAGCCTTAGCCTTTGAGCGCATCATCACTGCTTAGGACATCACTCACACTAATGGGTGTTTCGGCCATTAAACTAGAGGTGAGGTTTTTCCTTGAGTAAATTCCAGCAACATGAGATCACAGATCATTAGCCAGTGTGATCAGGAGAACATCTGAGCACATAGAAATGTAATACATACACACATAAATAAAGAATATTGATGGTGTAAGTCATTTACCCTCAGCACAGGACAGATTATAATCTTCTTTCTGATCTGTCCTCAATCCAGAGTGAAGGGTTGGTTGTGGAAGGAGAGCTGAGCAGTCGATGGTTGTGGGTTGAGATGTGTTCACCTCCACGAGGCAAAACCAGCCTGTCTGCTTGGGTGTGGAGTGTAGGAACCAGAGAGGGGATAGAGGAGTGGAGGAAAGAGAGAGAGCATACAGTAAACACACACGTAAACACACAAACACCCACCACACTACATACACACACCACTACACATACACACATACCCACAAACACCCACCACACTACACATACACACACACACACCCACAAACACCCACAATACATACACACACACTCACACACACACACACCACTACACATACACACACCCCCACAAACACCCACCACACTACACACACCCAAATACACAAACCACACTACACATACACACACACACACCCACAAACACCCACCACACTACACATACACATACACCCACAAACACCCACCACACTACACACACCCAAATACACACACCACACTACACATACACACACCCACAAACACCCACCACACTACACATACACACACACACACAGACCACATGACACCACACACTACACACACACAAATACACACACCACACTACATACACACACACACACAAACACCCACCACACTACACACACACAGGCCACACGACACCACACACTACATACACACACCACACTATACACACACACACACACCCACAAACACCCACCACACTACACACACCCATACACACTACACCCACACAGACCACAAGACACCACATACTACACACACACAAATACACACACCACACTACATACACACACACACAATCCTTTAACTACAAAACAACACTCCTTATGATAAAAAATGTCTCAGATTATTTACAAAGCCCTTATTTGTGAAGATGCATTCCTAATGATGCTGCTATGTCACATAAATACACACACACCCCCACCTACCACCCCCCCACACACACACACACTACAGCAAAGACCTTGATACAATGACATAATGAGCTAATGAGCTTGTTTCAAATTCACACACTATTGCCCTTTCACACACACACAGACACACACACTAATGCCTTGTGAGGCACCTTAACTCAAAACAACGTAACAGTGTGGAGGACCCTGTGAGACTAACACTAAGTGTTCAAACACACATACGCTCACACACACATTCACATGAACACAGACCCTGTTACAACCTATTAGACTTTCAAAAAAGCAAAAAAAACACAAACACATACATCAACAACATCTTGGACCCTGTTACAACTTATTGCACTTTCAAACACACACACACACACACACACACACACACACACACACACACACACACACACACACACACACACACACACACACACACACACAGCATCAACACCATGGACTCAGTTGCAACCTGTTCATGAGATCATGAGCTTATGAGGTTTTGTCATGTTTATGAAGAAAAAAATACACTTACAATTACACTAAATGTACAGACACACACACACACACAAAACACACTGAGCTTTGCTCAGAGAGAGTGGGCTCTCTAAAGGTGATTTAGTGTAGCTTGTTGCTGTTGATGGTGGCAGTGAAAGGGTTAATGTGTATTGACTCAAATCCATGACCAAGCATTTACGTTGGTAACTAGTGACTCATTTGTTTTTGTCCTGAACAGGACACCGTAGCAACAGCTGCACCCTGAGGTGGGTAATTAATGTCTGCTGTGTGTGTGTGTGTCTGTGTGGTGTTTTGTGTGTATTCTATGTGTGTTTAGAGTTCTGTGTGCCTGTGTGTGGGTGTTATTTTGTGTGTGATTATTCTGTGTGTGTGTGTGTGTATTTGTAGTTAGCATTGGTGTTGATCATTACCGATTGAAATCTGCCTGTTCCACTGAGCTGTCACTCACACCATCCGGGGGTGGAGTCTGAGTCACAGCTGAACATGAAATGGAATTGACAGGTATGATTCATAGGTGTGTAGAGTTTATGTCTGCGGACACACACACACGACAACACACACACAACATCACACAGGACATGTTTGTAAGTACATTATAACAACCCACAAACACACACACACACTTAGTGCAACCTAAAGGAACCCCAAGTGCAGGTTCACATTATAGGCTTTTGGGCCTACAAGGTAAATACTGTAACAATGCGAGTGTGAACCTGCATTTTGAGTTTGTTTAGTGTGTGTGTGTGTGTGTGTGTGTGTGTGTGTGTGTGTGTGTGTGTGTGTGTGTGTGTGTGTGTTTGTCCAAATCTCCACATGGCCCCTTCAGCACTTCTTTTTAAACAATTCTCCTTCTCATTTATTCATCCCTTGCACCCCAAATACACGAATACCCTCCGCACTCAACCCTTGCACCACAAACACACGAACACTCTCCAAACTCAGCCCTCGCACCCCAAACACACTAACACTCCACACTTAACCCTCACAACCCAAACACCCTAACACTCAACACACTAAATCCTCACACCACAAACATACTAATACTCCACACTCAAGCCTTCCACTCCAAACACACTAACTCTACACACTCAACTCTCACACCCCAAACACACTAACACTCCACAATCAACTCTCACACCCCAAACACACTCATCCCTTACCCTCCAAACATGCCAACACCCTACACTCATCTCTCCCTTGTTCCAAACACACTAATACCCTCCACACTGATCCCTTACCCTCCAAACATGCCAACACCCTACACACTCATCTCTCCCTTGCTCCAAACACACTGAGACTCTCTATTCTCATCCCTCCCTCTCACCAAACACGCATCTCTCTTTTTCACCAACTCTGAACTGCAGATGAGATGTGAAGTCACAAAGTGCCCTCTAGTGGCAGTGACATGCCATGTCGTGCCAGGCAGGCTTACTGTAGGTAATTAGGTGGTGGTGGTTGAAGTGGGATGCGGGAGCTGTAGAGTTTTATCCTGGAAAACGCTGGATCTGTTGGAGCCGTCCAGAACAGCAGACCTTAGCTTTGGAATTGTTAATTGGAATTCAGTTGTTTTGTTTTGTTTTGGTTTTTTTTTAAATTGCGGAAGTGTAAAAATTTGCTGTGTGTTTGAGTAGTGCTGCTGAGTACGTGAAGTGGGCTGCCCGGAGTAACTCCACTCACACACTCATTCACAGATCTGGACAGGAGTTTATTTTCATTATTAAACTTACAAACACATATACACTCATAGATCTGGAGGAGAAGTTATCTTACTGCATTTGGTTCATGATACTGTGGTATCATACACACACACACACACACACAGACACACACACACACACACACACACACACACACGCACTGGCATCATTATCCTCTGTCTTTTCCAGGAGGAAAACAATTAACGGTGCTCTTCAGTTGACAATGAGTCCTAAACATCTGTGGCCGATGGTCTGCGCGGGCCTGCTCCAGCGCTCCTGTTTAAACACAGCCCGCAAGGCGGTGATGGAACGACACCGCGGGTGCCACGGGCCCAGCTGATGGGGCGGCCCTGGGGCCCCCACGCTTGGCGCCCGGCGTGTCAACACAGACGCGGGGACAAACGTGGGAGGGCTTGTTTGGCTGGGACCTGGCTCTGCTCACCACCATCCGGAATCGCTTAGCCGAGTCGGGCCGCCAGCACACATGTGACGCCTCCGCGGAGGGTCTGTGGGGAACAGCCTGCCGTCACACACACACACACACACACACACACACACGCACGCGCGTGCACAGCCTACGATGATGCATTTACATCGTTTCTGCTGCAGGTCAGCTACTGCAAAAAGACTGAGCCGGGTTTTCTGTGAAGTGTTAGACAGCAGAGGATGGGCAACCCACCTCAATCTGTTTATTTTCGGTCCCTCTCTCTCCCTCTGTCTCGGCTTCTTTCTCTTCATATATATTTCTCTCCCTCTTCCAGTCTCTGTGTATTTATCTGTCTTTCTTTCCTTTTTTTCTTTTGTTCTTTCTTTTTCTGTTTTTTTCTCTGTCTCTGTGTCCCATTTTAAACAGGTGCAAATGGAGGGAGCATGTCTGCTTGTGAGGACCCATGGCCAGGTAAGACTTCCTTAGAAGGTAGCTGGTGTGATGGCGTTAAGTGGCTCTTAGGAGAGAGGCCTGTGCTACACAGGAGATCCAGCCTGACTTGCCTCTACCCAGAGCTCCGTTCCGTGTGTGAAACCTTGCTGACTGGTTTTAATTGGCTCTCGGAGAAGGCTGTGATGATAATATTACAGGGGTGGAATCCCTGATGGCCCGCTGCCTCTGGAGAGGGCTAGGCCTTTCATTTAAGGGCTGAGCTTTACATACTACAGTATTACAGGCAGCTAGTATGACTGGGCAGTGTATTGCAGTCACTATTACAGTATTGGTACACAGGACTGTTGAAATGGTAACCAGTGGACAGAGACCAGTACAGAAAATATGCTCTCCCCTTTACTGGTAGCAGTGGACAGAGATCTGTACAAGAGAAATGCTGTAGGGGAGACCAGTAGGGGAGAGTGGGGTACAATGAGCCGTTTTTAAAAAATGAGCCTTTTTTACATAAGTCAATCTATAGCCAAGGGAATATGAGACCTTTATAACCTTGCTATATCAAAGACAAGTTCAGGATATGTGCGAGTGATGAAACCTTAGAAGTGGACCCAACTCAAATAGATCCAATATGGGGCCCCATATAAACTAGTCTCCTGGCTCAACTTGTCCCATGTTAATGATCAGCTGTTCCAGCTGACAAGGTAGAGAAACAGTTACTAACTGTCGTATTAACCAGATTTTAAAGTAGAATAGTTATTGAGAATTAAATCCCCCATTGTACTGATAGTATTGGCATTCATGAAATAAATACAAATTACTAATTTGTCTGCAGTTCTGAAAGCCAGTAATGATTTGCCTAGTCTTTACGATTAAGAAATAGATGTGGCACGTTTATGTTTTTGAAGAACACCCACCGTGTCACGGTTGGTCCCTCCTGTTGTCCGTCTCTATGGTTTCCTTGTCTCATGTTTCACTTTTCCAGTCCCATTCCAATGTTGTTTTGGTTTTCCCTGTTCATGATTTGCACCTGTGCCTTGTTTAGTGTTCATTTCTTCAAGTATTGAAACCCTGTCTGGTGCCCTTGGAGTTTTGCTGTTCATTATTCGAATGGTTGCGTTTGTGTTTGGATGTTTGAATGTTTGGACATGTGTGGAATCCCGTCTGTGTTTCAAAACCTTTGTTTATGTTAGCCTGTTTTGTTATCCCAGGCTTCGTTCTTCCGAGCGTCTTTGTTACAGTCTGCCTCGTTTATCCTAGCCCTTGGTTTGTTATCCTAGGCTTCGTTCTTCCGAGCATTTTTGTTACAGCCTGCCTCGTTTATCCTAGCCCTTGGTTTGTTATCCTAGGCTTCGTTCTTCCGAGCGTCTTTGTTACAGCCTGCCTCGTTTATCCTAGGCCTTCGTTTGTTATCCTAGGCTTCGTTCTTCCGAGCATCTTTGTTACAGCCTGCCTCGTTTATCCTAGCCCTTAGTTTGTTATCCTAGGCTTCGTTCTTCCGAGCATCTTTGTTACAGCCTGCCTTGTTTATCCTAGCCCTTGATCTGTGATCCTATGCTTCGTTCTTCCGAGCGTCTACAGCCTGCCTCGTTTATCCTAGCCCTTGGTCTGTTATCATGTATCCTAGTAATCTCCGCATTGGCTCTATGACCCTCTATCTGTTTTTCTCCTGTCATTAACTATATGGAATGTCAAGTGTTAACATCTAAAATCTTAAATATAATGCTAGTTATTCATTGGCTGCAACACCAGTTAAAATACCATATGTCTGACTTCACTTCATGTAAACCTGAGGGGGTGAAATGGAGCACCTGTTCACCCCCTCTCAGGTTCTGCCTCAGTTTACCGGACAGCCTCCATTTTAGGAGCTGTGTTTAGCAGCCCACAGCCAGACCTCTGCTAATTCAGTCACACATTTTTACACAATAGTAGATCATCAACATATCTGATATAACTTTTTAAAATGAGAGAAATTGTTTGATGTCAGATGGGATTATACCTGATATGCCAAAAAAAAACCACTTCACTTTTGAGTGATGAGGTAGGCTGTTTATTTACTAAGGTGCTAGCATAATGTAGCTGCTTCAGCTATTCTACTTAACAAACTATGATGGAATACCTTTAAATTTAATGCTATGCGTTGCCCACTAGGAATTGTAGCTTCTCCATAGTGAAGTTAGAAACACATAAACACTCAAGAGTTCAGCTCTGTCCACAGTGCAGGCACCTGATCACGCAGGGCTCAGAGTGGTTTACGCCATGTTTCCAATGAGACCGAGATGGGGGCGGAGTAATGGGACATTGAGGAAGTATCCTAAAATGACTGACATCTGAGGAAACCAAGCGTACTTCACTGCAATTTGACTCTCTCTCTCTCTCTCTCTCTCTCTCTCTCTCTCTCTCTCTCTCTCTCTCTCTCTATATATATATATATATATATATATATATATATATATATATATATATATATATAAACACACACACATACATACATAACCACATTTAAGAAATGCGCCATTTTTGTACACTTATGTTATTGCCTGATAACAGTAGTGCTAAGCAATTACAAAATAGGTGGTATGCTATATTTAGATGTTACGTCTGAATGTTCCACATGGCTTGCGACCATAAGCCATGCTAATTCTCCGAATGACCGAGGAGGGACTCTCTGCCTCTCTGCTCTGACTTTGGATCAGTTCTCCTACAAGCATCAGCTTTCTGAGATTGCAGTTTGACTGGAGAACGTTCCAGAATCTGACAACCCAAATGCACCAGTGTGAACAGCAGTGGATGTTCTAGAGACCTACCAACAAACATGCACTCTGGTAAGAGGTTTAATGTTCACTGGAGGCTATAAACTCTTCTTATGTGTTTGACCTTAACAATGAAAGAAATAAAAAATTATCACATAATATAATAAATAATTATTTATTAACAAATACAGTCAAAACTTTTACAATATTAACAGTGCCTCCACACTCGAATGTATACAGTGCAACCAAATCTGTACCCATTTCATACCTAATTGAAAGTGGTTAATTCACTCTGAAGGTCAGCCTGTTCAGATTAATAATTATTGTACAGATGAAGGTCGGCCTGTTCAGATTAATAGTTATCAATTCTCCTCAGGATTTGGAACTCAGACAGTAAAACTCCTTTATTTACCAGTATGTCGGCGCACACAGGGCTGATGGACCTGGGATTAAGTTACATACAGTGGAGTCATGTTTACAGGTAGATACAGGAATATGCAATACAGACAGACAGAACTTTAGACAGACAGAATCACTTTAGACCTCACTTTAGAATACTGTGTTTGAGAGAGAGAGAGAGAGAGAGAGAGAGAGAGAGAGAGAGAGAGAGAGACAGAAAGAAAGAGAGCGACAATAAGAACACAGGGTGTTTGGTTTTTTTTTTTGGTTGTATGTAATACTGTACTGAAGTTTTTGTCTCATTTGTGGTCTTCCTGTTGAATTAAAACCATTAAACTTGAGTTTACTAGGTTTACTGCTCAGGTTATCGGCCATTCTTGAAGGAGAAATCCACGGATGTTCAGTAATCTAATGTCGCCCTCTGGTGGTGTGAAACTAAAGTATGCGGGAGCATTTTTCCACCTCATCCTATAGTATGTAATGTTCCAGTAAACAGCTAGCTACTCAGTTACACAGAATGCTGTCACACATTCACATACATGAATAACGGGTGTGAAATACAGTCGGCACTCAGCAACCTCCCATTCAGCGGCTGTTTGTTAGGAAGTTATAGGTGATTTGATAGATGTACAGCTCGGTTACACACTCCTGGTAAAGGTATTAACACTGGCATGTTAGTGGCACGGTAGTGGGTGTTCCACTGGTGTATTGGGTGCATTTAGGGTTAGATAGTAATAGAATACATGTCACAGCGTTATGTAATCATGTAAATTGGTAACTGCTGTTAGTTACAGAAAAGTGCAGTAATTACTGGTAGATTTGAAAAGTGGAGATTACTAGCAGGGTTACATTACAATTTAACACTGATCACTTATTCATTAGCTACTTTTTCTTTTATCCTCCCTTTTTAATGGTTCTAATGGAATGAACGATTTCCATCACTGTTTTACTCCAGATACTTGTCATATTCTCCAGATACTGGTCATTTACTGCAGATATTTCCTCCAGGTACTGGTCATTTTGAGTCTCTGTTTAAGAAGACCTTTGCTCCAGGTCCTTTTCTTTCAAATGGAAATGGTGATTTATGTATGTAAGTATAAATTTCTGTATGTGAGCTTCTGGTAATCTATAAAGTGAGACTACTGATTTGCACAGGATTAAGCAGACATATGTTAACATATTTAAATATGCTAACCTATTTAAATGTACTAACATTTAAATATACTGTCCTATTTAAATATACTAACCTATTTTAACATACTAACCTATTTAAATATACTAAACATTTCTTGCTTTTTTTTTGGCAAATCAAATGACCATGTAAAACTATAAGGAGGTGGCATTACTGTGAGTCCAATCTTAAACTACTGTTCATGGAGAACTTGACCAATCAGACTCATTATGGTTGGTCCTGCAGTGGAACACTCTGCACCTAGATGCCCCTGCAGGAAGTAAAGGAGGCTGGAAGATGCACTGTCTTCTGCGATTGCTTACTTGTTAGATTATTTAACTACTCTGGATGCTGGGGAGTGTTGTGGTTGTCTGTATGAGATATTCTTCCTGGTTATAAACAAATATAATAACGATGGCCGCTCTGATGGCAACCCGTCCTCTAAGCCCCTCCCCCAGCCCACAGGCCTGTGCCCTGGACAGTGTGTGGATACTGACGTAGCTCTTTTAGTAGTGAGGGGTGTTAGCAGGCCTAAACTTAACCTCCAGCTCCAGGAAAAAACTAAGAAATTCAAAAGAAAACTACAGCTTTATTTGCTAATCAGTCGGATTACAGTCAAGGATGAAAAGGAGATATTTAATAAGATATGTTCTGAGGGCACATAAACACATGCATGCACACACACACGCACACTTCTCTCATTTTTGCTCTCTCTTCTTCTCCCCATTTCTTTCCTTATTTCTTTCATTCTCCCTCTCGCTTCTTTTATCCTTTGTCTTTCCCTGTCTCTCCCAGTGGATTTAGAATATGGTGCTGTTTTTAATTATTTTTTTTATTTGAAGATAATTAGCATTCTAACAGCCAGATAACCTTTAGCGCCCTCTGTGGGTGAGAAGCAGAATGTGGGCGGGGAGTCAGCAGCGTGTTGGCTGTGATCCCCCTCTTTCTCGCTGACCTGTTCCACTCACTGGCCTGGCAGGACATGCCAGGGCTCTGTCAGCGCTTCTCGAGCTGGGACAGTAGTCCACTGTATGGGAGCGTCCATGCAGGTCTTACTGGAATGGGCTTGTCTGAAGGGGTTGTAAACAAATTTCACACATTCCAATGCAAACAGTATACTGGCAATGAAATGTATCGGGCATGTTTTTAAATAAATTTATTTTTAAAAATGACATTTTTTTATCAAGATGAATTCACACTGTTGCAGTGACACCTGGGCTTTGCCAAGATTATGTTAAAACCGCATTTGCTGCATGGTGTCCTTTCTGGTTTGACCAAGCGTGTTTTGTAAGGAGACCCATGTCCTTCTCATGGTGCTTGCTGGTTATGTACATGCATTTCCCAGTTCTGTTAATGCAGTTCTATTGTGTTGTTGTTATATTTTTGATGGATTGTGCAATTAACCCTTCATCTTATTTAACTTAAGGAACAGTGACCAAAAGAAACCCCAGTATTTGCACTGTAGCCACAGCTCAAGTTAATGGTATAAAAATGCACTGATCATTATGATGTACTGTCCCGAATGTGGGGACTGAGTCTGGAAATCTTTAATTGATCAGAATAGAATATAATATCAAATCTACAGTATCAAATCAAATATACAGATTATAGTATTAAATATACTTTATCAAATCAAATATACACTATCAAATCAGATCTACACTACTTTTTAACCAAAAATAAGATTCATATGCTATTTTGAGATTAACAATGCAGAATCGTAAACCAAAATTGTGACCTCTTAACATTTTAATCAACACAACATCAACAGAGGTGAAGACTGAACACTACAGAACATTGACAGCGCTGAACACTGGGCTCCTTTGCAGTCTGATTTCCTGAAGTTTGATGGTCCTGTTCAACGACGTGAGACAGACCAGACCAGACCTTTCTAACACGCATAGCAGATATTGTCCCTCTTTCTGCTTCTCTCTATTGACCTGACTGACTGACTGACTGACAGACAGACAGAGACAGACAGACACAGACACACACACACACACACACACACACACACACACACACACACACACACACACACACACACACACACACACACACACACAGAGCAGAAGCTGTGTCTGGTCTGCCTAGCTAATCCTGCACTCTCCACCGATCTGGATACATGCCTACTGCATTCAAAACCGCCAGGGTGGTACCAATTCTCAAGAAGGTCACACTTGACAGCTCCAGCGTTACTAACTACAGACCGGTATCACTTCTCTCTTTCCTCTCAAAAGCCCTCAAACGAGCAGTTTATAATCAATTGTTTCTTTTCCTCACCCAAAACCAGCTGCATGATCCCAATCAATCTGGCTACAAACCAGCACATTCTACAGAAATGCCCCTAATAGCAGTGACTGGGAAACTTCATGCCGCTAAAGCTGCCAAACAGTCATCTGTTTTGATTCTTCTAGACCGTTCAGCAGCCTTTGACACAGTGAACCACAACATTCTTCTCTCTGTTCTTTCCAGGCTTGGTGTGACTGGCTCTGCTTGGAGATGGTTTCAGTCTTATCTGGATGGACGGTCCTATCAGGTGACATGGAGAGGATCCACATCCAAACCGTGTAGACTCTCCATTGGTGTTCCACAAGGCTCAGTATTGGGCCCCCTTCTCTTTGTATACTCGTTCTTTTGGTGATGTAATATCTTCTCATGGTTTCTCCTACCACTGCTATGCCGATGACACTCAATTATTTCTTTCTTTTCCACCCTCTGACATGCAGGTCTCAGCATGCTTGACTGACATTGCGTCATGGATGACAGTCCACCACTTGAAGCTCAACCCCAGTAAAACTGAGCTTCTGTTCATCCCAGGTACTCCCAACCCTTTGAGAACTCCTTGGTATCACCATCCGAAGCTGCCCGTAGGCTGAGCGTAACTTTGGACAACCAGTTGTCGTTCTCAACTCATATTTCTAATCTAACCCAGTCTTGCAGATTCCTCCTTTGTAACATATGAAGGAATCGACCCTTTCTTTCGCAGGAAGCTACCCAGGTGCTTGTGCAGTCTCTTGTGATCTCAAAGCTAGACTACTGCAACTCGCTACTTGCTGGTCTTCTTCTAAGGGCCATCAAACCTCTACAACTTGTCCAGAATGCAGCAGCACGAATGGTCTTCAATCTTCCGAAGTTCACATGTTACTCCACTGCTGTGCTCCCTTCATTGGCTTCCTGTAGTTGCACGTATCAGATTTAAAACCTTGATGCTTGCCTACAAAGCCAAAAATGGACCAGCCCCTTCATACATGAGGTCAATGGTCAAAGCCCGAGCTGTACCTCCAGTACTTCGACCCTCAAGTACAGCTCGGTCTTCAAACGCAGACTGAAGACCCATCTATTTGCAGAATATTTAAAGGACAACTGACACTGCTGCCTTATTGACTTATTGACTGACTAATTTAGTACTTATTGTAGGGCATTATTTATGCGTTTTAACAAACTCTAGCACTTATTGTTTATAGCACTTATCATTATTTAAGATAGACCTTATGTATTTTGCACTTCTAGGTATCAGCATTCATCCCTGTATTCTACAGTATTCTAGTTCATTGGTATGTTTAATTCTAACCTACTATACTGTATTTGGATATATTGTATGAGTAAATGACAAAGCACTTTTGTAAGTCGCTCTGGATAAGAGCGTCTGCTAAATGCCGTAAATGTAAATGTAAGTCTGCAGATGAGTCGTCTATTGCTGGGTACCAGCAGAAAACTCTGCCCTGCCCACCTGGTGCTCCTGAGTCAAAGATGTCCGTCCATACCCCTCGCCTAGACTGAAAGCGGATGACTGGGTATATGCCTGCGCTAAGGTCTGTATTTTTGTCCAGGGGTAAATATTACCCAGGACGTGAATGACCTGCTCATCAAAGGTCCAGTTGCCTTACAGTGATTAATCCGAAACTGGTAAAAGCCCTCAGCTTTGATCAAGCCCTCCCTTTGTCTCTGTTGACAAGCGAAGCTAAAGAACTCTGTTCTCTGCTTCTCTTAAAGCTTAAGAGTGGGCACAGCTGGTTACAGCAGCAGTGCTTAAACGTTGATCAGTTCTAAATGTAGTGCAATTTATTTGTTATGATATTATGATTACCATGTTAACAGCTGCAGCTTCCTGCTCAGCAGTGAAAAGTGCAAAGTAAAGATTGAACTCTTAAATTTGAAATACAAAATTAATTAGATAAGTAGTTTTGTGGGCTTTGCTCATCTTACCATGCAGTAAAATGTCCTTGCAGAAACGCACTCAGGTTCTCTCATGGATAGACCACTAAAAGTAGCTGTAATGTCACTGAAACACACATAGGAGCCCTAATCTCAGTGCAAGACCAATGAAACTAGACATAATATCATTTAAAGACCACTGATAGTAGCCGTGATCAGAAAAAGACCATTGAGTTTAGGGGTCATCTCATAGACCAATTAAAGTAACCCTAATCTCAGTGACAGACCAAATGAATAGACCAATGACAGTAGACAAAATCATAGACCAGGTTAGCATCACACATATCAGCATTAGTCATCATACAGGTTAATATCAGACATCAGCATTAGTCATCACACATGAGCATTAGTCATCACATATCATTAGCTGTCATACAGGTTAGCAACACACATCAACATTAGTCACCACACAGTTTAGCATCGCACGTATCAGCATTAGCCGTCACACTGGTTAGCATCACACGTATCGGCATTAGCCGTCATACAGGTTAGCATCACACATATCGGTATTAGCTATCACACAGGTTAACGTCACACGTATCGGCATTAGCTATCACACAGGTTAGCATCACACATAGCATTAGTCATCACACAGGTTAGCATCATACATATTGGTATTAGTCATCACACATATCAGCATTAGTCGTCACACAGGTTAGCGTCACATATCGGCATTAGCTGTCACAGGTTAGCATCACGCATATGGGCATTAGTTATCATGCAGGTTAGCATCACACATATCAGCATTAGTCATCACACAGGTTAGTATCAGACATATCAGCATTAGTCATCATACAGGTTAATATCAGACATATCAGCATTAGTCATCACACATGAGCATTAGTCATCACATATTATTAGCTGTCATACAGGTTAGCATCACACATAGCATTAGTCATCACACAGGTTAGCATCATACATATTGGTATTAGTCATCACACATATCAGCATTAGTCGTCACACAGGTTAGCGTCACATATCGGCATTAGCTGTCACAGGTTAGCATCACACATATCAGCATTAGTCATCACACAGGTTAGTATCAGACATATCAGCATTAGTCATCATACAGGTTAATATCAGACATATCAGCATTAGTCATCACACATGAGCATTAGTCATCACATATCATTAGCTGTCATAAAGGTTAGCATCACACATAGCATTAGTCATCACACAGGTTAGCATCATACATATTGGTATTAGTCATCACACATATCAGCATTAGTCGTCACACAGGTTAGCGTCACATATCGGCATTAGCTGTCACAGGTTAGCATCACACATATCAGCATTAGTCATCACACAGGTTAGTATCAGACATATCAGCATTAGTCATCATACAGGTTAATATCAGACATATCAGCATTAGTCATCACACATGAGCATTAGTCATCACATATCATTAGCTGTCATACAGGTTAGCATCACACATAGCATTAGTCATCACACAGGTTAGCATCATACATATTGGTATTAGTCATCACACATATCAGCATTAGTCGTCACACAGGTTAGCGTCACATATCGGCATTAGCTGTCACAGGTTAGCATCACACATATGGGCATTAGTTATCACGCAGGTTAGCATCACACATATCAGCATTAGTCATCATACAGGTTAGCATGACACATATCAGCATTAGTCATCACACAGGTTAGTATCAGACATCAGCATTAGTCATCACACAGCATTAGTCATCACATATCATTAGCTGTCATACAGGTTAGCATCACACATAGCATTAGTCATCACACAGGTTAGCATCGCACGTATCGGCATTAGCGGTCATACAGGTTAGCATCACACATATCAGCATTAGTCATCACACATGAGCATTAGTCATCACATATCATTAGCTGTCATACAGGTTAGCAGCACACATCAGCATTAGTCACCACACAGTTTAGCATCGCACATATCGGCATTAGCGGTCATACAGGTTAGCATCACACATATCGGTTTTAGCTATCACACAGGTTAGTGTCACATGTATCGGCATTAGCTATCACACAGGTTAGCATCACACATAGCATTAGTCATCACACAGGTTAGCATCATACATATTGGTATTAGTCATCATACATCAGCATTAGTCGTCACACAGGTTAGCGTCACATATCGGCATTAGTTGTCACACAGGTTAGCATCACACATATGGGCATTAGTTATCACGCAGGTTAGCATCACACATAGTATTAGTCATCATACAGGTTAGCATCACACATATCGGCATTAGCCGTCACACGTTAGCATCACGCATATTGGCATTAGTCATCACAGGTTAGCGTCAGACATCAGAATTAGTCATCACACAGGTTAGCATTACACATATTAGCATTAGTCATCACATGTTAGCATCACACATATCGGCATTAGCTGTCACAGGGGATAGCAACACACATATTAGCGTTTGCCGTCACACAAGTTAGCATCGCACATATTGGCATTAGCAGCATTAGCCATCACACAGGTTAGCCTCATGCTTCGCATGGATAATAATTTTAGATCTAGTTGTAGTGATCAATCTTAATCACAAAGTAGTTTTGCAACAGACGTGCCTTTTGATGTGGAGTTTTTCTCTACCAGAATTCTACCCCCCAACCCCCCACCCTGGTGATAATGAGCTGGACAGTGTGTAATGGGGCCACATCCTTATCAGGTGACAATTGAAAGGTAATTGAGGGAAAACTGCTCAACTCCTGAATGGGGTGTCGCTACAGATTCAGCTGTGAGGTCAAACGTGATTTGATCTGTAAAATGTTGTTTATCAAGTTGGTACATTTTTTGCTGGATGAGTTATTTGTATCCAGCCAGGGGGGGGGGGGGGGGGTTGTGTAACACTAAGCCCTTATTGTTAACTGAATTCTCTAATGTAACTGCAGCCACCTTAACATTCACATCCAGCCATCCTGGATGGCCAAAGCTGACATAGACTGTTTTAGGACGATATTCTTGCTTCTCACTGGAGTTGTAAACACTGCTGCTAACCGTTCTGCAGAGGAACTCTGGGTGCTGATTGAGATGGAGCTGTTTGAATAATGTAGCACTGTGTAAGCATTTGCACAGTGCAGTCCAGTCCAGCATCTCAGAACTTTGAGCAGCCACCACTGTTTCCACTGTCAGAGCTGAACTGAGAAGGACAGAGAGACAAGGTGCTGATAATGAACAGTTAACACAGCACTGGATCATGTTGCAGTTAACACAGCATTGGGTGATGTTGCAGTTAACACAGCACTGGATCATGTTGCAGTTAACACAGCATTGGGTGATGTTGCAGTTAACACAGCACTGGATCATGCTGCAGTTAACACGGCATTGGGTGATGTTGCAGTTAACACAGCACTGGATCATGCTGCAGTTAACACGGCATTGGGTGATGTTGCAGTTAACACAGCACTGGATCATGTTGCAGTTAACACAGCATTGGGTGATGTTGCAGTTAACACAGCACTGGATCATGTTGCAGTTAACACAGCATTGGGTGATGTTGCAGTTAACACAGCACTGGATCATGTTGCAGTTAACACGGCACCGCATCATGTTGCAGTTAACACAGCACTGGGTCATGTTACAGCTAACATTTCTGGGTCATGTTACAGTTAACACTGACTGAAAATGTCCTGGTCTCCTCTAAAGCCTCAATTCTACATGCACACGCCCAGGCTAAATGGTAGTGGGTTAACATTTAGCATTTATAAGTGGGAGACAAACCCTCATTGCTTGCCATTCTGACCCCAAAGATAATTAATGATTAATTAATTAATTAATAGTTAACACTAAGGAGGCTTTATTCCTTGGAGACAACAGTGCACTATTGTCGCTCTACACAAGAGAATTTGATTGATACTGTAAATGTAAATATTCCATTGGGTGCAAGCACATTTCAGCTTCTGTTAAATCTGGTTTATTAGGCCTGAGGAATCTTCTGGAATATCAATGAAGGATGGGGCAATAGCAGGCCAGTAGCAGAGGCATGAGAAGAATTACATCATCATGGTGTAAGACACATCTTGAACAATTACATCATCATGGTATAAGATGCAATGTGAACAATTACATTTTCATGGTATAAGACACATTGTGCTCAAAGAATATGACTTTAGAACAGAGTTCAACAATAGTGCAAAAACAGTAAATTATAGTTATATTGTTATTACACAATATCCTGAAAAACGTATTAGAAAAAGTTATGCTTTAGATATTCCAAGTGCAGATATTCAGAATGCCCGACTAGACAAAATATTCACAGTACACACACAAACACAATCCCCCCAATGTACTCACACAAGCACACACACCCCATGCACACATAAACAAATGTTGATTGGATAGGGGACTCACTTGCATATTGAAGCCTTTTATGTTATCAGTAAAGTCTGTTAGCAAGCGCTGTTGTGCACTCGGGTGTTAACTGTTCTAAACCTGTCCTTGACTCCAGCAGAACACGCGGAGTGGGACCAGATGGAATATGCGCACCATCCTGGCTGTACTCAACATAAATTAACATACAGTTTCAGGAAGATGAGAGGAGATTTTTTTTTAAGTTGCCTTGGGGTTAAAAATGTGTTACCTAAAATATATAGAGAGAGCCTTACTGCAGTCTTAAAAAGGAATAAAAGTTGTGTGTGTTGGGGAGGGGGGGTGGTGATGGAAGGTGCATTAATCCTCTTGTCATCTTGGTGTAACTGATTTCTATAAAAACCAATGTATGTCTGCATAGAAACTGATTATCTCAGAATGTCACTCGGTTCAATATATTGATTCATGTATGCAAACATTCTGATCAGTATGTGAATTGAACAGAGAGCGACCATTGGAAGAGCCAACACTGATCCTGTACGTTTGGCTGAGAGTTTGACTCATTTGCTAACTCCCTCAGATTGAAGCGGGCAAGAAGGTAGGAATGTGAGGGGGAGGGGCTTCAGCTCGGACCTCTGAGAGCTGAGCTTACGTAAGCTTTACCCAACTCAAGGACTGGCCATTTTACATCATAAAGGGGAACACTGCGTAAAATAAATTAGGCCTGGCTGATACTGGGGGCCTTTTTAAATTCTAAATGATCTTGAAGACGTGAGACTGCCCACGTAATGACAGGTTTTACGGATGTTTTGTCCTTGATTATGTTCTGGACACTACAGGTTTTGCCCTGAATGAAGCACCACAGACCTCATCCCCGCTGGTGGTCCCAACAAACATGATTTTAGACCAAACCAAAGATGGCGGATGACAGCAAGGCAGTTTCAGGGTTAGTAATGTGTGCTTTTATTGCAGTGAATGAGCCCCCTGAAAGAATAAGACAGGAGGAAAATGTGACGGGGGACGCTACAGGGATGTTACTCATGTTGTGGCCAAGACTCCATGCGTTAGTCCTCTGCATCTGTGAATGTTTTAGCTTTAGACGTAGCGGCCGTGTTTAGAACTACTTCCGTATGCACCCCTCACTGCAGTGTATTGAGCCATAATGCACATGTTAACATTTACTAGTTTAATATTTACAATTTGCAAAAAGAGTGTCTCTGACTGAACTGTGAGAACGTCAGAGGGGTAAGATTGGATCGCATACCCCCCAAAACCACAGGAAGGATCATTTAAGATCACCCTGAAACTGGTTATCCCATCACCCTGTTTGTGTGGGCCAGACCGGAGTCTGTTACTGCACTTGTTTGGTGATCACAGACTAAAGTCGAGCAAAATGAACCTAATTAGATTTAAGTTCCCTGGGTCTCCACCTGCTGTTGGAGAGCAGTCCTCCTTCGTCCTCGTCAAAGCTGAAGAACATGCTGTTCCAGAAAAGAGGCTTCTAGGTCTTTGTGTGTGTGTGTGTGTCAACAGCACATTGAACCCTTGACGAACCACTTACAAGATTCTAGTTAACAGGTCATTTGAGCAATTACTCACAAGCTTAATTGTAATCTTGAGTGGGGTGAATGATTTATGCAAATGAGCTTGTTAATATGCAGTTTAGTTTGTGTGTGATGCGTCCAGTAAAAAGGCTCATCCTTAGTCAGGGCTGGAGGTGATTATTATACCAAATTAAAAAACTTTAATTTCCCCAAACACACTCATGTTTAAAACACAAACGTGTGTGTCCTGGTGGCAAAAACAATACCCAAGAAAGAAAGAGACAAAGACTGGTGTTCTTTCTCTCTCTCTCTGTGTGTGTGTGTGTGTGTATAGTTTTCATTTTCAGGATAAAAATGTTCTGATGATGTTTGGACAGTAGCAAAATTACTGCTAAGCTACCTCATCAAAACCTGCATAATGGCTGAGACGAAGTAAAGAGCATTTTTCATTTTTAAAATGCAAACGCCTTTACTTTTAGTTACCAAAGTTAACTAAGAGCACAATGATGTTTTTAAACAAAACTAAAAGTGGTTGGAGTATAAGGGCAACCGTGTGCAGTGGGTGGAATTGAAAGAGAAAAGAGAAGGTGTGAAGTTTGTTAGCAGGTGCTGGAGAATGGTTTGCACATTTAAACTCTCCTTCACATTTCAGGTCTCTAAGGTAGTGGGTCTGCTAAATAACATCAGGTAACTGAACACCTTCATCTCCTACTGCCCAACTCAGTTAGCCACCCATTCATCCCCCCCCCCCTTTATTTATCTCATTTTCTATACCCCTCTCATTTCTGAATGAATGTTTCACTGATTATACAGGCAGTAGATATTTCAAAATAAGAGTCCCGTGTGTGAGTGGGTAAGCTGTCTTACTGCTCTGTGTTGTCTTGCTTTGCGGGGCAGGGGCAGACCTGATGAATCCTGCTTCTCTATCCTTCTGCTTTCCTAGTCTCTGTCATTTATCTACAACGATCACATTCTCCCTCTCTCCATCCTTCTCTCTTCCACTTCCCACCCTCTCTTCTGTCCTCTTATAAGAGCTTGTTTTCTTGTTTCCACAATCCTAAGGTCTCTTCTAAAGCACAGACCAAGTGGACATGTGCTTTTCTCAGTGGCCAGAGGGGGGCAGTGGTGTGCCACTCATGCCGGTTGAATAAATGCCTTTGCCTCCATATTATTAGTTTTTCTCAGGTGCTAAATTGCATAGGCCAAGCCACGAGTGCATGTTGTCTATTCCAAATACATACAAGCTATAAAACATTTTTTGCACAACAGTGAACACTCATTTATTGCACATCAGTTTCCATTATTAATGGACTTTGCAAAACAGACACATTTGGTAACACAAAAATCCCATGAAAGTGTCTGACTAGGCAAACCACAACACACAGACCTCAGCTGCTAATTACCAAGCCTTGACACTGTTCCTGACTCTACTGCCTTAACCACTACCTGCAGATCTGTCTCTGCATGGAGAACGTCCCATTCCCCCACTGCAGGGAGGGGATTGGTTTACTGCTCACCAACGCATGTCTATTGAATTTCTGCCTCCATATTCCCCAATCCTCAATCCAGTGAGGAATTATTTTCTGCCTGCAGATGGAAAGTATATTATCACCATCCTTGTGACCACATGGAAAGCATATGATGACTGACATTTTCTAATTTTTGATAAGCCGCGGGGCAATCACGTCATCTAACTGGTAGGGCTGGCTCAGGCATGCTCAGAATGTCCCTGCTCTGCCAGGGAAAATATTCTTTGTGATGTTGGTGAAGACCTGTGATGCCCAGTATCAGGGACAGGGTAGATCAGGCAGAGTGGAGCAAACTGCAAACATCTGTCTCGTATCTTGGCTCACATTACAATATTTTTGGTTGCTATATTTTGTGAGTATGCACCTGTATTACAGTAACACATTGTATGAGGCCCAACAAAATGACTGTGCTTCCAGTGAAGAAGCCTTTTCTCATTCTTGTGCTATACTTTTTTGGACCATTTGTGTGTGTACTGATGATTTTCCTGTAACTGTAGTGAGTCATGGTGGGTTACAGTAAGAGACTTTATCTCTGAGACATGGAGCTGATGTTCTGTCTGTGAATGCTTTACGAACCCTCGTATGTGCTTGTTGTTGAACTGCTGTGTGTTACTGTTTAAGTGAGATTTCCAGCATGTATTTATACTCTGATTGAATAGAGAGTTTTGTGGAGAGGATGGGGAGTTTTACTGAACGTGTTAGTGTTTCACAGACTGTGTTAGCAGCTCAGAGAATGTGGTTTTGGCCAGTGTTGTGAAGCGATTCAGAAAAGCCAGTAGGTTTAGTGTGGATAAAGTAGGTTTAGTTTAGCTAGGGTAGGTTTAGTGTAGATAAAGTAGGTTTAGTGTATTTAGGGTAGGTTTAGTGTGGATAGTGTAGGTTTAGTGTAGTTAGGGTAGGTTTAGTGTAGTTAGGGTAGGTTTAGTGTGGATAGTGTAGGTTTAGTGTAGTTAGGGTAGGTTTAGTGTGGATAGTGTAGGTTTAGTGTAGTTAGGGTAGGTTTAGTGTAGTTAGGGTAGGTTTAGTGTGGATAGGGTAGGTTTAGTGTGGATAGTGTAGGTTTAGTGTGGATGGGGTAGGTTTAGTGTAGTTAGGGTAGGTTTAGTGTGGATAGTGTAGGTTTAGTGTGGATGGGGTAGGTTTAGTGTCAATAGGATTTCTGGGCAAGAAACTAGAATTGTGTGGGTGAAAGTGACAGGTAGGAGAAGGTAAAGCCCTTCACTTTCATGCAGCGAAACATCTTCATCAGCTCAGAGCACTAAAACCTTCCCCAGCCCTCCACAGGCATCTCCCTTTGATCACTACGACCTGGAAAAAGCAGCATGTTCCACGCGCTCGGTTGAAAGCAGAGCCGCGCCGACACGTCCTGTCTGCTGCGATCGATCCAGGACATGGAAGGGCTGTAAGGTGGTGGTGTTGAGTCCTGCTCCTGTTTTGAAACAGCCTTCAGAACTGCTGAGGGTTCTCTGCACACACACACACACACACACGCACACACACACACACACACACACACACACACACACAGAGACAGACAGACAGAGAACGCGAGCTATTATGAGATATGGGGAGAGAGCTATGGAGATGCGTTATGGGGGGTTGTGAGAGCAGACAGTGATGAGTGAAAGGAGGATGAGCGGGAGAAGGAGGGCAAACCTGTCCAGCAGCTGTCGAAGTTGATTATCTCAAACACGCCTCTCGTCCACCGCCATCTTCATTAAAAACAGCACCATCACCACTACCACCAACACACCAGTGGCAGCACCACAACCAGCACCATCACCACATGACTATAGCACAGTTCAGAATTAGCCGTGTCCTGTATAGCGGACTATGTTCAGAGTCAGGTACGTCCTCTATCAGACTGTGTGCAGAGTTAGGTGTGTCTGTTTTAGGGGACTGTTCAGATTCAGGCACCTCCTCTTTAGCGTACTGTATTCAGAGTCAGGTACATCCTCTTTTGGGGACTGTGTTCAGCTGGTGCTGCTGATTTTATCTTAGCAGGTTTTAATCACTGCAAGCTCAAGTTATTTTTAGCTGGTACGTAAAGTGTGATTCACGGGACAGTAACGTTTTGGACAAACGGTATGGAACCATCAAAAATGCTTACACTGTAAAGCCCAGCCCTCTTCTGGAAAACTGCCACCATAACACCAGTGTACCTGACTGCGCTCAGGAGCAAGCCACAGGTAAAAACCGATGGTACAAGGGTAAACAGGACAGAGGTGTTGAACAGGGTCTTCTTGTACACAGACCAGATGTTAACGATGCTACAGAAATAGTATCTGATTGTATTTTAATGTTTTAACTTTTGTGTGGATGTGTTAGTCAAGAACCCAAGACATAATTGTCTAATCACACTAATAAAGCACTGATGTAAAGAAAAGCTTTGTTACATGGTGGTGGTGGCCCCCACAGTTTATCAGTTTCCCTGATTCAGGGCCCGAATGGCCTGTGGGAAGAAGCTCCTCTTCAGCCTCTCTGTCTTGGTCTTCAGGGTGTGAAAGCGCCTCCCTGACCTCAACAGAGAGAAGAGTCTATTGTTGGGATGGGTGGGGTCCTTCACAATTCTCCTGGTCTTGGTCTGGCACCGCTTGTAGTAGATGGTCTGCAGGTCAGGAAGTTCCGTGTGAGTGATGCGCTCTGCTGAACGCACTACCCTTTGGAGTGCTTGTCTGTCCTGCTTGGTGCTATTCCCAAGCCAGACTGTGATGTTCCCCGTGAGGATGCTCTCGATGGTGCAGGTGTAGAAGTTCCGCAGTACTTTGGAGGGCAGTCTGAAGTTTCTTAGGCGTCTGAGGTGGTAAAGACGCTGACGAGCCTTCTTTGCCAGGGAGTTGGTATGGCGGGACCAGGACAGGTCCTGCGAGATGTGAACACCAAGGTACCTGAAACTATCTACTCTCTCCACCGTGGTTCCACTGATACTCACAGGTTGGTAGTGCCGCTCCTGCTTCTTGCTGCAATCCACGATCAGATCCTTTGTCTTACTGATGTTTAGGACGAGATTATTTTCCTGGCACCAATTTTCCAGGTGTTTAATCTCCTCCAGGTAGGCCCTCTCGTCGTTGTCCGAGATCAGACCCATGACAACGGTGTCAGCAAACTTGACAATGATGGTGGAGCTGGAAGTGGCTGTGCGGTCATAGGTGTACAGTGAGTAGAGCAGGGGGCTTAGGACACAACCCTGAGGAGCTCCAGTGCTGAGGGTGAGGGTGGATGAGGCGCAGTTGCCCACCCGTACTGATTGTGGTCTGTCTGTTAGGAAGTTGGAGATCCAGTCGCACAGGGATATATGCAGTCCTAGATCCACCAACATAGTAGTGAGTAGGGAGGGGATGATAGTGTTAAATGCTGAACTGTAGTCGACAAATAGCATTTTAACATAATTTCCCCTCCCTTCGTCCAGGTGAGTCAGTGTAGTGTGGAGCAGATGTGCAATTGCATCATCAGTGGAGCGGTTGTGGCGGTATGCAAACTGCAGTGGGTCCACGGAGGCTGGCAGTGAAGATGTGATGAAGTCTCTGACTAGCTTTTCGAAGCACTTTATCACGACTGATGTGAGGGCGACAGGGCGGTAGTCATTGAGGTCGGAGGGTCAAGGTTTCTTTGGGACGGGGACGATGGTGGACCGCTTGAAGCTGGACGGGACAATACCGAGCGTCAGGGAGAGATTGAAGATGTCGGTGAATACCGGGGCTAGCTGATCTGCGCAGGCTTTGAGGACCCTCCCGCAGATACCGTCTGGTCCCATCGCCTTCCTGGTATTCACCCTTTTAAACCTTCTCCACACAACTCACATTAAACCTTTCCAGTGACTCTGGTCTTAAATTACATACGCTGCCATGCAAGGAAACATTACATTAGACACATGGGCCTCACAGTTGTTCATAACTTATCATTCAGACCCCTAAGCAAGGCAGCCTTACAGCATCTGAAACATCCTAAATGGATTTGACCCCACAACACCACCACTACCACCACCGATACAATGAACACCACTGCAACCAACACCGCCACCAGTACTACCAACACCAGTTTGACCAAACAACACCACCACAACCAACATCACTATGACCAACAACATCACTACTACCAACACCACTGTTACTACAATCACTACAAGCAACACCACCATTACTACCAACACCCACGTCACTATGACCACCACTACCATCACCACCAGCAGCTTGCTGGTCTCAGGGCCTGCCCAAGCCTGCATATCTACTGCTGATCTCAGCTCCTGCTGGAAAATCATCTACATGCCTCACACACCAGCAGTTACCTGAAGGTCATCCGAGAACAGAGTTGTCAACACACAGGCCATCTGTGCCCCTGCCACTTCTGTGATGAGAGGACTCCTTCCTGCAAAAACAGAAGTGTGGAGCTTCAAAAATAAAGCTGTGCTTGAAAGTGTGTAAACCCTTTAGAAACTTCTATATTTCTGCATAAATTTGACCTGAAACTTCATCAGATTGTCATCCTAAAAGCAGATAAAGAGAATCAAACAAATAAGACAAAAATATTAGACTCATTTATTTATTGAGGAGAATGATCCAATATTACACATCTGTGAGTGTTCAGCTCAGTTCTGTTGGTGGGTATACTACAATGAACTGCTTCAGGTCCTTCTATTGGATGAAGGTCAGGACTATAATTCTTTGGCAGAACGGCTTGTGTGCTTCAGGTCGTTGACTTGCTGCATGATCCACATTCTCTTGAATCTCAGCTCATGGGCAGATGGCCTGACATTTTCCTTTAGTATTTGGTATAATTCTGGTATAATTCTGAATTCTTTGTTCCATCAATTATGGCTAGCCGTCCTGGCCTAGATGCAGCAAAAGCGGCCCAAACCATGATACCACCACCACCGTGCTTCACAGAAGGTGTGAGGTTTTTAAGATGGAATGCAAACATTCTTTCTCCAAACATACCGTTTCTTATTTAAACCAAAAATATCTATTTATGTCTCATCTATCCACAAAATATTGTTCCAGTAGTCTTCTGGCTTGTCCATGTGATCTTTACTACAGATGGAGAGCAAGGTTCTTTTTGGAGAGCAGCAGTGTTCTCCTTCCAACCCTGCCATGCTCACCATTATTCTTCAGTGTTCTGATGGTGGACTCAAGAACATCAACCTTAGCCAATGTGAGAAAATACTTTATTTGCTTAGAAGTTTCCTGTGGTTCCTTTGTGACAGCGTAGACTGTTACACGCTTGCTCTTGGCGTGGTTTTCCTTCATTTGTACACAATCTGTGGACTGGTGGAGTCCAAACGCTTTAGATATGGTTTTGTAATCTTATCCAGCCTAATGAGCATCAACTCTTCTAGAAGTCCTCAGGAATCTCCTTTATTTGTGCGATGATACACTTCCACAAACATGTTGTGAAGATCAGACTCTGCTAGATCTGTTCCTTAATAAAACACCTGATCACACCTGATTGTCCTCCCACTGATTGACAACACCTGACTAAAATTTCATTTTCAAATTATAAAATCATAAAGGTTCATGTATTTTTGCAACTCACAGATGTAATATCAAATCATTTTCCTCAGTAAATAAATGGCAAATATTTTTGTCTCATTTGTTTGATTTGCTTCTCTATATCGACCTTTAGGACTTGTGTGACAATCTGATGAAGTTTTAGGTTAAATTAATGAAGAAACAAATGAATCTAGAAATGTCATAATGGTTCAGAAACTTTCATGTACCACTGTGTGTATCTTAAAACTCCACATAACTCTGAGGTGAGGATTAGCCTTATATTAAACTATCTAATTAAACATCAGGTTTAAAGGCCTCTAGCGTTCACGCTGATGCCCTCCTAAGATCGATATCATGATACAGCCTGGCTGCCACGTTATCATCATCACATGCTCCTGCCTGTTAGCGCCATGCTAAACCTGACGGCACTGAGCTAAGCCTCCATCCCCCTAGTAGATATACGCTAGCCCTCTCTCACAATGTTAGCCGCATGCTAATATCCTTCACACAATACTAAATAATATGCTGATGTGCTTTTAATTTATAACTTTATTTATCACATTGTAGTTCAGTCTGATATTTTATTGGTCTTTTTTTCTACACTTTGTAATTGTTATAATCACACAATAAATATTTGTAAGTGTCAAGGTACGGCCCCTCCCCCTCAAGTCTGCGTGGCTGTCTGTATTGCCACGCCCTCCTGTGTTGTGCACCTGATCCCTGTGTTGTGTGATTGTCGTGAGTATATATAAGTCTCGTTTCGTATCGTCAAAGTTGTCGGTGTTTGATCTACGTAGTCTGTGTTGAGACGTGTGTGAGTCCTGTGTGAAATAAAAATGTATGTTTGTGTTCGACGTGCCTTGTCCGTCACAGTAAGCTTGTTTTTAAAAGTAATATATTTACATTTGGCAGACGCTCTTATCCAGAGCGACTTATAAAGTGCTATGTCGTTTACTCACAGAATGTGGCCTAGCCACTACAGCAGGTTAGAGTCCAAGATACCACTGAACTACAATGCTGTAGAAATGCAGGGATCAATACCAATACCTAGATGAAATGCAAAATGAGCAAAATACTCAATGACGAGTGCAAAACCACACAACAGCAAACAGTAATCGCTAGGGGGGGAAAAAAAAAAAAAAAATATATATATATATATATATATATATATATATATATATATTATTGATTATTATTATTATTATTATTATGCCACTTATGCCATTATTATTATGATGCCACTTTCACTGCAGTGTTTGGTCAAACCTCCTGTCTGCTAGCTCAGCACATATGGTATGAGCAGAGACGCTGTCGTTTTGAAATGTCCTCCCTCTCTCTTTGGAAACCAGACTCATGAGAACAGGATTAGCGCTGGGTCAGTTGGCTCTGTGTTGGAGTGACAGATTAATCCCTCTGTCCCACGTAGAGGGAGGAGGAGAGAGGATCTCTCACGGCCTTCTCCACCTCTACCCCTTCCTTCAGCGTCCGTTGGCTTTATTCTTGCCCTCCCTCCTCTCGTTTGCGTTTAGCTACTGCAGCGGATTTCGTGGGACTGATCTCCTGCCGGACCTTTGTGGGAGTGTCGGGTTCTGTACAGTTTTTCCCTGTTAGGTCTGTACAGTAATGAAATCCAAAAGACTGAAGTGTCAGACCTGCACAAGCGACTCACTTTGGAGTTCCATCTCGAGGTTGTGTCTGTGACGACTGCCTCGTGCCAACTTTTCCTGCTTGTTGGAAAGTTTTTTTTCCGCTGCAGCTGTTTGCTGCGGAGGCGCTGAGCTCCTGGCACACTCTCGGTTTGCCCACACTGTGCCAGGACCCGGTGCCTATCAGCTGTAATACGATAAACAGCGAAGGAGAATACAAGGAAAATGCCGCATTACCTGCTGGCGGGCGGAACCGGGAGCCAGTACTTCCTCTCCCTGAGGCGGACTGAGCTCGTTAAGACGACGCAGCAGTTCTGCACCTGGCCCCGCTAATTAGAGCGCCTGTCCTTTGTCTTGATTCAGAGTGGAAAAATGTCCCTTTTTCCTTCTGTTCTTTTCAGACTGTGAAAAGAGGCCGTAGAAAAGATTGGACATTCTGTCTCAAGCAGTGACATCACTCTTTGCTCTGGGATGTGTTTTATTCCAACAGAATGTTGATTGTGAGAGAATGCGAGGAGCTCTGTATGAGACTGGCCTACTCAGGCAGCTACAGCTGGAGGTAGCTTTGAAAGTCCAACCCAGAGAGGGCGGCTGTGAGGGTCTGTTTCTGACTAGGACAGTGGCCTAACCTGAAACTGTTGCTACACACTGACCTGGAAATGATCACACATTAGCAGCACTCAAGACTCCAGGTCAAATATAGTGTGAATGAGCCAGCTGAAGAATGCACTCCACCAAAAGTTGGCTGCCTGGTTTCTGACCTCACTGCCTGGTTTCTGACCTCACTGTCTGGGCTCTGACCTGCTGCCACTGGTCTGCTCTGAGCTACTCCAGTTTGCAACGAGACTAAACTGAAACAGTGTCTCCTCATTCCGTCAGTGGCATAATGTGGAATGAGTGGATGTCTTTATCCTCCACAAGAAGCAGCAAAGCAGTGCCTCAGGCTACCAGTCAGCCCCACCCAGAGTCAGCCAGTATTAGAGCTCAGATAAATCAAACCGGGAGAGAAACCGATGAGGATATCGGTCTTCATTCAGAGAGCTGACGGGCCTGAAGACATGGCCACTCATCAGACGTTTTCTCTAAAAAGCACAAACACAGTCAGTGTAGACTGAAAGTGATGCAAGTATAGATTTCGTCTCCGATACAATCTGTGAAATGGCCAGCTCTCCTCCGCTTGACCCTCAACATGTTTATCGCTAAAACGGCATTGATTTCCCTTTAGTCTCCTCTGCTGTATGTGCTGGGAAAACACTTAAACATTCACAGTCTGGATAAAACTGAGCCAAACCTCACTCTCGCGTGCATGTGTGTGTGTGTGTGTGTGCATTAATCTGTTAAGGTTAATGTGGGGTTATTAAAGTAGTCAAGATAAAGTTAAGGACCTTAATTCCAGCCTTCTCACACTGTACTGAGACAGTAACAGATCTGAGCAGTGAGCTGGCAGATGAAGCATCTGATACATCTCATCCCATCCGGAGTTGTGAGCAGCTGCAGCCAGTGAGATGGCAGTGCTCCCCAGCAGAGAAAATGCAATAAAATGCAAATTAATTCTTAAAAATATCCAAAATTTATTTTAAAAGCATATGGCCACCTGTCCAAACAGGGACTGGGACTCACTGGGTCCTGGTGTTTCTGGTAGGGCAGGTCCAGTAAACACAGTTACACGCACTTCTGTGTAGAGTTTTCACGGAGAACATTGCGACATCAGAGTATTCATCATATCATAGCCCTGCCCCTTGTCACATGACCTCAGGTGTTTGTTCTCTCCTTCCAAGTTCATCACACCTACTACACTCCTCCTGGTCCTCCCTTCGTTATTTGATGGCTGTTCCATTAAGATTCTGGCACACACTCACTCACACATGCACACAGTGGATCATTAAGATTCCACACTAAGTGTGGAATGTAGGTGGGGTCATCTGGACCTGCCCTCTCTGTACTGATCTCAGCTAATGAATAACAATCACCTGACTCCTGTTCAGAGAGAAAATTGTGTGTGTGTGTGTGTGTGTGTGTGTGTGTGTGTGTGTGTGTGTATCTGTATCTGAGTGAGATTAGTGTGTCTGTCATAGAATTAAAGTTCCATTTTTACACTTTTTCACCCACTAGAAATAACTACACAGGCAGTTTTCATGTTTCGCCAAATGCTACACTGAGCATCTATCAAAACAACAGCCCACACACACACGTGCACGCTGCAGTCTCAGAGGTATCCTCCTCTCAGCCCTCTCACTGGGAAGACTTTCTTGACAGTTATATGGCCAGGATACACTGACCTCTATACCATTTTAACTTAGTTCCTCTCCCTTAGTTTAGCTGCCATTCCTCCCATATTGAAGTGTGTGCATGTGTGTGTGTGTGTGTGCACATATATGCGTATGTGTGCATGTCTGTGTGTGTGTGTGTGTGTGTGTGTGCATGTATATGCGTATGCATGCATGTTTGTGTGTGTGTGTGTGTGTGTGTGTGTGTGCACGTATATGCGTATGCGTGCATGTTTGTGTGTGTGTGTGTGTGTGTGTGTGTGTGTGTGCACGTATATGCGTATGCACGTATATGTGTATGTATTTATTTCTTTGACTGAACTGGTACCAGCAGTTACCAAAGTTCGTTCATTAATTGGATTGTGACAGAAAATTCGATTACATCACTGCACACTTGACAACAACACTGATGTAAATGTGTCCACATTAGCTACCAGGTCAGGATGGGCTTAGACTCACAGTACTCCGCATGGACAAGAATTTGCTTTCATATGAAACTGTTCAACAGAGCATTCTGCTGACAGGACACAGGTGCACTAACCTCACTGACAGGACACAGATGCACGTTAGTGTTGAGCACGTTACTGCTCAACAGCGTCCTGCACTTCAGTAGCGATTATAGTTCAGTAGTGCAGACTATGTGAAGCACTTCAGTAGTGAAGACTGTGAGGTGCTTCAGTACAGTTCAGTTGGACTGTGCTGTGTTCAGGGGAACATGGCTGAGCAGAGAGATGGTATTGGGAAAGACGTGATTTGGCTTTTCAGTTTAGAGTTTGTCTTTATGGGTTGGAGTTTCTTTTCCATTGTTGTTTTTGGGAAATATCATTTGTAAGGTAAAAAAATCTGGAGAAACTGGACTGGAATTTTCAGTAGTAGTGACGTCAAACGAATCTATGATGCCAAACAATACCATTTAGCTGGATTGGCAGTGAGTGAGTGGTAGCAGTGTGTGTTGTTCCCCCATGCTCTCTGCTCCAGACCCTGTAGGCCAGCTCCGCCACATGGTTTGTGCAGTTTGCAGCGGCTAATAGTTTGAGTTCCCTCCTGTGCTCGGTTTTGGTTGTTATGCTAACCCTTCTATTTATATTTATGCGAGGAAATTATAATAATTATTGCTAATAATTAAAATCAGTCCAGATCAGTTTTATGTTTTCCAGGTATGTTACACATAGGAGGAGTTTGTCTCAGTGAGTGTACATTTTGCACACCAGTCAAACCAACACTGGTGTGTTGTGAGAACCTCAATCTGTTTCTACAATCTGTTGTTTTCTAAAATCAAATTGAACATTTAAGTACTTAATAAAAATTTATTTTCTGGTAATTAATTTGGACTTCGGTCATCCAGCTCTTGATGATGAACAGAAAAAAGAAATGCATGGTATAACATGACATGTATTGTCATCACCATACCTCTCCATCATTTCCCTTTGTTATGGCGCACCTGCTCAGAGATCACTTCCTGTATGTTCCCCTTCTGGGGCAAAGATGGCTACACACACCAGAGACGAGGAGGGAGTGAGAAGCGCAGAGAAAGTCAAAAGAATCTTGACCGCTGTGAGCTCAGAAAAGAAAAAAAAAGAGCAGAGAGTGCGTCGGTATTAGATCAATGCCTCGATTAAGGCAGGAATGGAAGGCGCTTGTGAGCTGCTCCAGGCACAGCATGATTGGAGGGCAAACGAGGAACAGGTGTGTGTAATAACTAATAAGAGGCTGATTGGGAGTGTGTGTGTGTGTGTGTGTGTGTGTGTGTGTGTGTGTGTGTGTGTGTGTGTGTGTGTGTGTGTGTGTGTGTGAGAAAGAGAGAGAGAGAGAGAGAGTAGCCGTGTCCCTCCTACAGGGTGCGTGGTGCATTGTGACATAGCAAGGTTAATACTAATAAGAATAAAATGACATGTACCATTATATTTATAAAGGCTATCTACAGCTTCTGACATAAGATAGAATATTTAAATATATACAGAGAATACACAGGATAGGGAATAAGAAATAAACTACTTCCTAAATAAAAAGAGATAAAATAACAGAATAGAAAAGAAGTATAAAAATTAATACTGAATATGTACATATAAGCAAGAAAGTGGCATAAGATGTGCTAAATATAACTGATTACTGTGTGAAATAGGCATTTGTACACTGATCTAGTTCTAGCAGGTGTAACCTAGATGACTCTGTTCTCATCTACCTTATCTTATTGGGAGCCTGTTAAAATGCGTCCCGCAACGCTAGACTCCCATTTGAACTTTGTTAGACTGGTGTGTGAAGGTTTTCACTCATCCAGGTGAGTCGATGTGCCTGTGGTATCACTGTGAAAACATGTCATGAAGCTCCTTGATGGAGCAGTGAAAGGGAAAGGTCTTCACCAGTAAATTTCTGAGACTAATCTCCTCGACTCACTACTACTGGACCTGCTAGACTTGAATCGCGTGCACGAGTCTATTGGAGAGGACATTTTTGCTAAGATGGACAGGGAGATTAGCAAAGAGCAGATTTTAAATCCAGCAGATTGGACTCCAGAGTTCGCTTAGCTACCACAAAACCAGCGTCTGACAGACAGCATGGTAACGGCTGTGTGCGCGGAGGGCGGGGGGGAGCTGAAAGAAAGAATGAAAAATGATATAACAGGGTGTGTGGAGAAAGAGGAGATGCCGATGAGAGCGCAAATGCTTCAGTTCTATATTAGACGAGAAATGTTCGAGTTCTTTGCCCAGCGTGAGGGAATATTCATGAAATGCTGACTGTGTGCTTGAGAACAGTCAGCACAGCAGAAACTCCCTAAACGTGTAATCACAGTACGGCAACACTGTGGTCACCCATCAGATGTGGCAGGAAGTACAAACACTTCCAGGTTACAGACCCCAAAAATACACCGTTAGGGCTACTGGTGTTTCTCTCCCGGACGAGCGTAATGTGTCTACAACTGTTTAAACTCACCACCCAGGACCCTTCTGCATCTCTGGAACTATTGAAGGGATCAGCGTCTGTGTAGTGCGCCGCCTGGACAGAAACACGGGATGTCTGTGTAGCTCCCAGCTTTGACAGAGTCTAAGGAG
>NC_137500.1:2235000-2245000 GCF_041902795.1 Electrophorus electricus | reverse complement strand
ACTGTCATTCCCAGTGACCCGAGCTGTGGTGGCGTTTTATTTGGTGAGTTGTCTGAGAGAGAGTAGGACATGACTCAGCACTGGCAAACAGAACAGATGAAGGTGCTGGAATTCATTAGAAATGAAGGACTGACAGTTTACGTGGCCATGAAGCTGACAGAAGAGTCATACTGAAGGACAACCTGTCGGAGAACCTGTCGGAGAACCTGTCAGAGAACCTGTCGGAGAAGTGAGGTGATTACTAACACCGGGGTTAGGGGTGTGTAGCACCTGCCATGCTGTCAGCAGGAGTGACCTCAAGGCTCTGCTCTGGTAAGAAGAGGAGATCTGGAGCACTGAGGCTGAGAAGGAGGAGGAGTTGGTTACCCAGACAACACAGGCTGCTCACAGACCCTGCCAGGTCAGCCTAGTGATGTGTTTACATTACACGTGTCATACACGTTTAGTAGCTTAAAAAGGCAAGAGGAATATGTCATTAACGGCGTACGTTCATGATCACATTGGCTTTCTAACATCTGCACGGCATGCGACCAAGACAGAAGCTTTGAGCTCTCATTCCAGGAAAGAAATGGTTAAGCTCGTAAAAGGCTTAACTGTCATGTTTGCAAAGGCTGTGACGTATTTCACCTTCCGGCGGTTCTCACAGTAGAAATAGTCGTAGGGACGGGCTTAAATGCAAACGTGATTGATAAAAATGTAAATGTTCAATTCCTGCAGGAAATGCACAGCAACATTGATCAAGAAATTCAGTGGAAAATATGGAGGAAAGAAAATATTGTACTGGTGCCAATTTAACGTCAGGAATTGCAGTTTTGTTCTACACTGGTTTACCTTTGACTGCAACTGCACAAAAAAGTTTGAAAGATGTCATGGAGATGTCATATTTGTTATTGTGTAGAAACCAAATATAAGTTTTGATAGAATGTGCTTCTATTCGGTCTCATACAGTGCTGTCTGCCACGGTAACCCCCTCTCTGTTCATTGTGTCTGTCTTGGTTTAGTCTGTCTTTGTTTCCAGTGTGTGCCATGTGCTTTTGTTTTGCTCCTGAGCTCTTCCCCATCTCACCATGCGCCTTCATCTCGTCTATAACACCTTAATTGTGCTGGCTGTTCCTCGTTCAGTGCCATGTGTGTAAATATTCGTCTTCTTCCTTATTGGGTGGTGTGTGTGCTCACGTGTGTTTACTCCATGCTGTTTTGTGTTGTGTAGTTTTCCCCAAGAAGCAGTGTTCTTAGTCCTGCCTTCGGTTAGCCTCTATATCTAGTTCTTCCTTTGTATCTGTAGTTCCTGGTTTTTGGTCTCCTGTTCCCTGTGTTCTACAATAAAATTCCCTCAGGCTTGCGTCCCGTTAACCCATCACCCCATCCTCGTGAACGGGAGAAGTGCACACAGGATGTTCTATTGCAGGGGGCTGAAAGGCTCAATCAAATATTCCAGTCTGGAGAAACATGGATCTGTCCAGTACAGTGAAGAAGATGATGTGAACACCGCAGTACTTCACTTTACTAACAGTTTACTGCAGGAGAGACATGAAATGTGGACTCATACACATATATTACTGCGATAAATGAGCACGGAGTGGGTCATAACTGAGCTGGAGGAGCACCTCCCAGAGCCGGCTTGAAGAGCCGCTCCAAGATGCAGGCTCAGGGTGTCCCAGGGTGTCCAGTGTCAGTAATCCATGTCCCAGGGTGTCCAGTGCCAGTAATATATGTCCCAGGGTGTCCAGTGCCAGTAATATATGTCCCAGGGTGTCCAGTGCCAGTAATATATGTCCCACGGTGGGCACCATTTCCTCCTGTAACTGATTGGGGGACCAGCTGGTCAGTGTTGTCTAGTGTTGTATGGATGCTCGTGCAGAGAAACAGAGACATGTGGGCTTTAGGGAACTGGTGTCCAGTTGTCCTTCTGTGCACACATCATGTAACCTGTAGACTAATGCAAAATGACTGATGCTTAACATGACACTTCTGGGTGAAACGACAGATCAATACTGGATGAGGTTCCAGTGTTCTTGGTCCATGGTTTAACACAGAGATTTATGGGAATTAAGTGGAAATAGTTTTTATTAATCTAGGAGTTATTTTTAATGTTGAGTATACTGCCATGGTTGGATGTAATCATCTTATTTGGAGAGTGGCTGACCCACTCTACACACACACACACACACACACACACACACACTTGTTTCTTCATGTTAGTGAGTGAGAACTATGGATTATATCTGCTTTTTTCAACAAGGAAACAGGGTAAAAGTGTTGTATATATTTCATTATCTACCCCTTTCAAAAATACTCCCCCAACACACACGCACAGCAAATCTTATTTATGTAACCCTCCAGACCTACAAATGTTTAGAAAATGTACAAAACGTTTACCTCCAGCCCACCCCACAAAAAGGACAAATTATATATAACATTTACCCTCAAGTGTTACAGGCACCGCACTGCAGTTCTTATTCTCTCTTTCTGTTCTCTCTCTCTCTCTCTCTCTCTCTCTCTCTCTCTCTCTCTCTCTCTCATTATTTATATATATATATATATATAAAATGTATGTATGTATGTATGTGTGTGTGTATATATATAAATATATATATGTATACAATATGTATGTATGTATACAGTGTGTGTGAGTGAGTGAGAGAGAGTGAGAGAGAGATTTCTTTAATAATCGGAGCACTAGGGGCTGTGAGCCCTAAACTGGGAGATCTCCTAGTCCTTTATGTACATATACATGATGAAGATTCCAGAAAGCCCCAGTGAACAGCCCTACTGAACAGCTCTGTGCCTACACATAAAACACCAACCACAACACTACACGCATGACTACACACATTATAACACTACACACACTCAACACTATACACAACACAAACACTTCACAGAGCACTAAACACTACACACAAAACACTACACATAACACTACGAACATTCCTACAGAGGAAAAAGACAGAGAGAGAAAGCAGAAGAAACCACAACGATTCACACAAATACACGACACCAATGAACCAATTAACAAATCAACTTTCAGAGCACTCTCCCCCTTTCTTCCCATGTACACACATATAAAACACCACAGCCGTGTCAACATCACCCAGTGGATGCTCATCCTAGCCAGCTCTGATCTCTCCTGCTAAATACGCTGTAGTTTGATGGGTTCTGTTCTGGGTGTGTGAGATAAGAACTTACAGTAGTGCAGTTAAAATGTGTGTCTGTGTGTTTTTATATTTGCTCACGGGCTATATTTAATGGTCACCATCACAGGGGGACAGAGAGAGAGAGAGAGTCGAATCAAAGTCACCCCATTACACCACCTCAACACACACAGTCATCCTTGCTAAATAATTTCAATATAAATATTTAATTATATCATGCTTTATGGCATACAATATAAAGTTTTTATGGTTTCTTAGCTGCAAAATGTATTATTTCTACTTTTTATTTATTATTATTAGTTTTATTATTATTTAATCATCGTTGTTGTAACCTATACTGTTATATTTATATGTTAAACTATATTGATTTTATGTAAATGTACTTCAGCAGTATTGTACTGCCCACACATCTGAAAGAGCATAAGAGGAGTGTGGGTGTGGGTGTGTGTGAGTGTGAGTGTGACTGGACAGTACGTTCAAGTTGCTCAAGTTGTACTCAGTTATAATTGTAAGTTGCTTTGGATAAAAGTCAGCTAAAGCCACCAAGATAAGTGAGGTGTAGCTGCTGTGGGTGAGCTCTTCTCGCAGTCATTTCCGAGGTTTAGACTTATTGAGCAGTAATTATGTTCAGTCTCACTATTTTCCATTCATTAGCGGATTTAAACATGTAATTATGAACGTCAGAGATCTTAGACGTTGTTAAGCTAAGCTAAGTGACTCGCACACGGGGAGTGCGTTTGTACGGGCTGGCTAGGGCAACCCTTCAGTCATGGCTGCGCAACATGCCTGAACGCTGCAGGGTAACTATGCCATTAATTATGATGTCATTCTCTCGATAGTGGGATGTAAAGATGCAGTCTCTCTCTCGCTTGTCTGTAAACTTCCACATTCTTCCAGGCACTGGCCTGTTTGTGCAGCAGAGATAATGAAACCTCTGCCTGTGCAGACCCTCATTAGCAGGGTGACGTATCGGAGCTCAGGCAGTATCCTGGTCAGCCCCCCCACACAAGTAGGCTCATTGACTGACAGGTCACGTGTGCGTGTGTGTGGCAGAGCTAGCAACAGCTCTGCCACACACACACACACACACACACACACACACACAGTGTGCAACTTTTGCTAATGAACTGGATGGACGTGTTTTCCTCCATGCAGAAGATGAGTTTGGGGGGTTGCACACTGCCCACATGATGAGGCGAACACACACACACACACACACACACACACAATGCCTGTCTGATCATATTATGCCCAGTGGATCTCCAAGTCCCTGAGTCTCCAGCTGCTCCAGATCACATCTGCAAAACAGATTCTGCACCATGCACCCTGATTTACTGCTACAGTGGTATGAAAAAGTGTTTGCTCCCTTCCTGGGAGCAAATCTTTTTTTTTTTTTTTTGCAGGTTTGTCACACTTCATTGTTTCAGATCATCAAACAAATTTAAATATTAAACCAGAATAACAAAAGTAAGCACAAAACGCAGTTTTTTAAATGAAGGTTTATTATTAAGGGTAAAAAAATCCAAACCTACATGGATGGCCCTGTGTGAAAAAGTGATTGCCGCCTAAACCTAATAATTGGTTGGGCCACCCTTAGCAGCAACAACTGCAGTCAAGCGTTTGCGATAACTGGCAGTGAGTCTTTTACATCACTGTTGAGGAATTTTGGGCCACTCATTTTTGCAGAATTGTTGTAATTCAACCACTTTGGAGGGTTTTCGAGCATGAACCGTGTTTTTAAGGTCATGCCACAGCATGTCAATCGGATTCAGGTCAGGACTTTGACTAGGCCACTCCAACGTCTTCATTTTGTTTTTCTTAAGTCATTCAGGAGGTTGCTGGTGTGTTTTGGATCATTGTCCTGCTGCAGAACTCAAGTGCGCTTCAGCTTGAGGTTAGGAACAGATGGCCGGAGATTCTCCTTCCGAATTTTTGGGTAGACAGCAAAATTCATGGTTCCATTTACCACAGCAAGTCTTCCAGGTCCTGAAGCAGCAAAACAGCCCCAGACCATCACACTACCACCAGCATATTTTACTGTTGGTATGATCCTTTTCTGAAATGCTGTTACTTTTATGCCAGATGTAATGGGACATACACCTTCCAAGAAGTTCGACTTCTGTCTTGTCAGTCCACAGGGTATTTTCCCAAAGGTCTTGGGGATCAAGATGTTTTCTGGCAAAACTGAGATGAGCCTTTATTTTCTTTTTGCTCAGCAGTGGTTTTCATCTTGGAACTCTGCCATGCAGGCCATTTTTGCCCAGTCTCTTTCTTATGGTGGAGTCATGAACACTGACCTTAACTGAGGCAAGTGAGGCCTGCAGTTCTTTGGATGTTGTTGTGGGGTCCTTTGTGACCTCTTGGATGAGTCGTCTCTGAGCTCTTGAGGGAATTTTGGTTGGCCGGCCACTCCTGGGAAGGTTCACCACTGTTCCATGTTTTCATCATTTGTGGATAATGGCTCTCACTGTGGTTTGCTGGAGTCCCAAAGCTTTAGAAATGGCTTTATAACCTTTTCCAGACTGATATATCCCAATTACTTTGTAGCTCATTTGTTCCTGAATTTCTTTGGATCGCAGCATTCTGTCTAGCTTTTGAGGATCTTTTTTTTTTCTACTTCACTTTGTCAGGCAGGTCCTATTTAAGTGATTTCTTGATTGAGAACAGGTGTGGCAGTAATCAGGCCTGGGTGTGGCTAGAGGCATTGCACTCAGTTTTCCAAAGATGTGATAAACCACAGTTAATTTAGATTTTAACAGGGGGGCAATCACTTTTTCACACAGGGCCATGTAGGTTTGGATTTTCTTTTTCCCTTAATAATAAAAACCTTCATTTTAAAAACTGCATTTTGTATTTACTTGTGTTATCTTTGTCTAATATTTAAATTTGTTTGATGATTTGAAACAATTAAGTGTGACAAACATGCAAAAAAATAAGATATCAGGAAGGGGGCAAACAGTTTTTCACACCACTGTACATGCAGAATTACTGTTATTATTAACACAACAACAACAGTATAAATTACTGTTATTATTAACACAACAGCAACAGTATAAATTACTGTTATTATTAACACAACAACATCAACAGTATAAATGACTGTTGTTATTATTAACACAACAACAGTATAAATTAGTCTTGCACTCTATCTCTCTTTATCATGGTCAGTTCTATGTGCAATCAAACCAGCATAGATAACATAAAGCTTTACATTCAGCTAATGCTGATATGCTGTGGTTATTTTACTGAAAATATCCCTTTCACTGGAGTTCCATCCAGAGGAATTCACTTTATAAAATAAAAGTCCTTCCATGATTTTGGAGCATAGGGCTGACTCGATAAGTGATGGCTTGAGGTAATACATTTAAAAAGTTCCAAGGAGGGCTTTTGCTTTGTGAACTTGAACTATCCAGCTCTCAGCACTGAGCCCTGAGCCACGCCCGGTGGTCCTAACCTGCAGGGGCAGGAGATGAGGTGGGAGATATGTACACTCAGCTTGGTCCTCCTCCCATGGGTCCTCAGAGCAGGGGAAATTGTCATGACCTCGCCTCCACCCCTGCTGGCTCGCTCACAGTGGGACCCCCAGCATGGCTCACACCACCTGGCTGGTGAGGGAGGAAGGGAGAGATTATGCAAGGGCATGTTTAGCACAGAAGTGGACATCTGGGACTCCTCTAATCTTAAGATTTTTCTTATGTGTTTCCCCTTTGACACATCTTTCTTTTTGCCTTGAGAATATTCTCATAATATGAATTAAGTATTAAACATTATTTTAATAAGCAGTGCAGTTGGGGAGCAGTGGGAGTGGTCTACCGTCAGACTCCTCCCCCTGGGCAGAAGCGTCTGCAGAGTTGTCTCACAGTCATAGTTTGTACTATTTGGACACTTACATAACCATCATCACCCATCTTCTTCCTCAGTAGTGATGTAGAGTAGGAAAATTCATCTCCACACATGCAGTCCTGTTTGGTGTGGATGTCTGACTGGCCAAGGACTGTTCAAACAGCCAAATGTCTGTACACACCAGGCACAGGCGTGTGTAAGTGTGTGTGTGTGTGTGTGTGTGTGTGTGTGTGTGTGTGTGTGTGTGTGTGTGTGTGTGTGTGTGTGTGTGTGTGTCTGTGTGCCCTTCCTCTTTGGCTATTTTGGTCTCCTCATTTCACATTAGTCACTCAAGGACAAACTATTCCCAGCCTAGAATTTATGAGTTTAGAGTATGTGTGTGTGTGTGTGTGTGTGTGTGTGTGTGTGTGTGTGTGTGTGTGTGTGTGTGTAGACATCAGATACATGTGTTAGGGGTAGACATCTGATACATGTGTTAGGGGTAGACATCAGATACATGTGTTAGGGGTAGACATCTGATACATGTGTTAGGGGTAGACATCTGATACATGTGTTAGGAGTAGACATCTGATACATGTGTTAGGGGTAGACATCTGATACATGTGTTAGGGGTAGACATCAGATACATGTGTTAGGGGTAGACATCAGATACATGTGTTAGGGGTAGACATCTGATACATGTGTTAAGGGTAGACATCTGATACATGTGTTAGGGGTAGACATCTGATACATGTGTTAAGGGTAGACATCTGATACATGTGTTAGGGGTAGACATCTGATACATGTGTTAGGAGTAGACATCTGATACATGTGTTAGGGGTAGACATCTGATACATGTGTTAGGAGTAGACATCAGATACATGTGTTAGGAGTAGACATCTGATACATGTGTTAGGGGTAGACATCTGATACATGTGTTAGGAGTAGACATCTGATACATGTGTTAGGGGTAGACATCTGATACATGTGTTAGGAGTAGACATCTGATACATGTGTTAGGGGTAGACATCTGATACATGTGTTAGGGGTAGACATCAGATACATGTGTTAGGGGTAGACATCTGATACATGTGTTAGGAGTAGACATCTGATACATGTGTTAGGGGTAGACATCTGATACATGTGTTAGGGGTAGACATCTGATACATGTGTTAGGAGTAGACATCAGATACATGTGTTAGGGGTAGACATCTGATACATGTGTTAGGGGTAGACATCTGATACATGTGTTAGGAGTAGACATCTGATACATGTGTTAAGGGTAGACATCTGATACATGTGTTAGGGGTAGACATCTGATACATGTGTTAGGAGTAGACATCAGATACATGTGTTAGGGGTAGACATCTGATACATGTGTTAGGGGTAGACATCTGATACATGTGTTAGGAGTAGACATCTGATACATGTGTTAGGGGTAGACATCTGATACATGTGTTAGGAGTAGACATCTGATACATGTGTTAGGGGTAGACATCTGATACATGTGTTAGGGGTAGACATCAGATACATGTGTTAGGGGTAGACATCTGATACATGTGTTAGGGGTAGACATCTGATACATGTGTTAAGGGTAGACATCTGATACATGTGTTAGGGGTAGACATCTGATACATGTGTTAGGAGTAGACATCTGATACATGTGTTAGGGGTAGACATCTGATACATGTGTTAGGGGTAGACATCTGATACATGTGTTAGGGGTAGACATCTGATACATGTGTTAGGGGTAGACATCTGATACATGTGTTAGGGGTAGACATCTGATACATGTGTTATGAGTAGACATCAGATACATGTGTTAGGGGTAGACATCTGATACATGTGTTATGAGTAGACATCAGATACATGTGTTAGGAGTAGACATCTGATACATGTGTTATGAGTAGACATCAGATACATGTGTTAGGAGTAGACATCTGATACATGTGTTAGGGGTAGACATCTGATACATGTGTTAGGAGTAGACATCTGATACATGTGTTAGGAGTAGACATCTGATACATGTGTTACTCACTGTAAATTGTGGGTTTTTAGATGTCTGCTCTTTCTGCAATATACCTCCCCTCTCTCTCTCTCTCTCTCTCTCTCTCTCTCTCTCTCTCTTCCCATATAAACTTCAGTATTAACAAATGTGATATTTCAATGTGTCTATATTTTTCTTATTTACAAACAATAGCAAAGTAGCTGGCTCTTAGGCTAACTACTCAAATCAAAGCAGACTGTATATTTTAGTAACCTCACCTCCTTCATTTGAATTAACAAGCCTTGCAGATCAGGGACTGTCCATTAGGTTTGGCCTCGAGCAATTCCTGTTCAGGCCAGTTACCCCACTCCCACCCTGCCTAGCCCAACAACTAAAACACACACACACACACACACACACACACACACACAGACACAGACAGAGAACAAACAATAAAACAAATACCCCAAACCTAAATCAAAATGTAATGGGTTTTTTTAATATATACAGCACTTTTTACAACAGCCTCCAGTGAGGAAGCCAAGGGCGACAGTGGTGAGGAAAATCTCTCTAGAGCACGAAGAAGAAACCTTGAGAGGAACCAAGACTCAAAGGGGGGGTCCGTCCTCCTCTGGCCAACAACGGTCACCACAATAACAATTTAAAGAGAAAAGTAAATAATAATAAAATGAAAAATAAGCAATTAATGTCTAGTCCAGTTTGCTAGAGGTCCTAGTTTTGTCCCGATGGTGTGTGTGTCCAAGACCCACCCCACAAGAGAACATCCATGAAGGGCAACGGAGGGTAGTTGGCTGGGGTGGAGGGAAACCTAACCCAGTGCCCAACAGAAACACCCAGTGAGCCAAACGTATGCTGTTAAACGAGTTAAGCTGGCCTACAGCAGTGCAGCACTACAGTACTGAGTGAGAAGAGGAATTAGAAACACAGAAAAATGAATGAAAATCAAGTAAGTACTTTAAAGGGCTGTGAGCTACACAAACACTTTCCATGCTGTAGTCAGAGTGTGATTGCACCA
>NC_137500.1:2227500-2230000 GCF_041902795.1 Electrophorus electricus | reverse complement strand
CTTACACCACACACTACTTACACCACACACTACTTACACCACACACTACTTACACCACATACATTACAAACAATACATACACTACACACACTACACACTGTAGACACTACACACTACTTACACTACTTACACCACATACACTACAAACAATACATACACTACACACACTACACACTACTTACACCACACACTACTTACACCACATACATTACAAACAATACATACACTACACACACTACACACTACTTACACCACACACTACTTACACCACATACATTACAAACAATACATACACTACACACACCACACACTACTTACACCACACACTACTTACACCACACACTACTTACACCACACACTACTTACACCACATACATTACAAACAATACATACACTACACACACTACACACTGTAGACACTACACACTACTTACACTACTTACACCACATACACTACAAACAATACATACACTACACACACTACACACTACTTACACCACACACTACTTACACCACATACATTACAAACAATACATACACTACACACACTACACACTACTTACACCACACACTACTTACACCACATACATTACAAACAATACATACACTACACACACTACACACTACTTACACCACACACTACTTACACCACATACATTACAAACAATACATACACTACACACACTACACACTACTTACACCACACACTACTTACACCACACACTACTTACACCACACACTACTTACACCACATACATTACAAACAATACATACACTACACACACTACACACTGTAGACACTACACACTACTTACACTACTTACACCACATACACTACAAACAATACATACACTACACACACTACACACTACTTACACCACACACTACTTACACCACATACATTACAAACAATACATACACTACACACACTACACACTACTTACACCACACACTACTTACACCACACACTACTTACACCACACACTACTTACACCACATACATTACAAACAATACATACACTACACACACTACACACTGTAGACACTACACACTACTTACACTACTTACACCACATACACTACAAACAATACATACACTACACACACTACACACTACTTACACCACACACTACTTACACCACATACATTACAAACAATACATACACTACACACACTACACACTGTAGACACTACACACTACTTACACTACTTACACCACATACACTACAAACAATACATACACTACACACACTACACACTACTTACACCACACACTACTTACACCACATACATTACAAACAATACATACACTACACACACTACACACTACTTACACCACACACTACTTACACCACATACATTACAAACAATACATACACTACACACACTACACACTGTAGACACTACACACTACTTACACTACTTACACCACATACACTACAAACAATACATACACTACACACACTACACACTACTTACACCACACACTACTTACACCACATACATTACAAACAATACATACACTACACACACTACACACTACTTACACCACACACTACTTACACCACATACATTACAAACAATACATACACTACACACACTACACACTGTAGACACTACACACTACTTACACTACTTACACCACATACACTACAAACAATACATACACTACACACACTACATACACTGCACACAATTAACATTAAATGAAGGCGCATACACATTAACGGTAACAAGACAAACCATCATTATGGTTACAAAGATCAACAGTAACATACGTAGTGATAATGACTGACAAAGGGCGCACACACAGAGGTTTAAATAGACACACAAGACATTAACATTAAACCCTGTGCACGTGTGTCCAATCCCAGGGAGCGTGGTTACAAAAACAGACACTACATTTGTGCATCCCCCTGCACGTGGTGGGCCGTACCACGTGACTATGGAGGGAGGAGCAGACACAGACACTACACGCACTACAAACGCTATACACACTATAGACACTGCAGACACTGCACACTACACACTCTAGTGTTTAGCATTATAAAGATATCAGGAGGCAGTAGTAAACAAGTCCTTCTCTTTTAACATTTCTTTACTGTATCTATTGAACTATGAGCTGCAGCAACGTGCCAGATTATATAAACAATAAAGAGACAACAAGCAGCCAGCACAAGACCGGCCTGCATGTGAATGACATCTACTGTAATGCCAAAACCCATCGGAATTAAAGACTCATTCAGACGACAGGAAACCACTCCAAAATCACAGACTATCAACTGGGCCAAATCCATCTCCTTCCAATACATTAGAGCACAGATGACAGAACAATTCAAACACTACATATACCCCCGACATATTCCACTGTCTATCCCACTACATATACCCCCGACATATTCCGCTACATATCCCGCTACATATCCCGCTACATATCCCACTACATATACCCCCTACATATCCCACTACATATACCCCCGACATATTCCACTATCTATCC